>NC_028450.1:17369218-17371092 GCF_000263155.2 Setaria italica | reverse complement strand
TTATTTCTGTCCATGGCATCTATGCGGACACCACTATTCTGGTTCGTGCTTTTCTGGTCGTAGGCTCTCGTGTAAAATGTGTAACCATTTATCTCATAGCCTTGGAATTTGACGATTGTGGTAGCAGGTCCCCTGGCTAACCAGGCAAGCTGTGGGTGAATCTCAGAGTTACCCATAAGTTGTTGGCGCAACCAGGAGGGAAAAGTTTCCATGTGATGACGGGTAAGCCAAGCATCGGATTTGGTCGGGTTTTTGGAAGCTACCATCTGCCTGTGCTGCTCGATATACGGAGACACAAAGGATGACTGTTGTAGAACAGTGTAGTGTGCCTTGTCGAACAAATCAGTATCATTGCTCAAACTTGATTTCCTTCCAAGGGTGCCCATTCCTCGGAGCCTCCCCTCGTGGCGTGAAGTTGGAACCCCAATCGAGTCAATTGAATCAATAAAATCAACACAAAACTCGATCACCTCCTCTGTTCCATATCCCCTGGCGATGCTTCCTTCTGGACGGGCACGATTACGAACATAGTTTTTTAGGACTGCCATGAACCTCTCGAAAGGCCACATATTGTGCAGGTATACAGGTCCGAGAATACCAATCTCTTTCACTAGGTGAACCAGTAAGTGCGTCATAATATTGAAGAAGGATGGTGGAAATAACAACTCAAAACTGACAAGACATTGCACCACATCGTTCTGTAGCTTTGATAGCTTGGATGGATCGATTGCCTTCTGCAAAATCGCATTGAGAAACGCGCATAGCTTTACGAGCGGCAACCGGACATTTTCTGGTAGAACACCCCTCAGTGCAACCGGAAGCAACTGGGTCATCAACATGTGGCAGTCATGAGCCTTGAGATTTGTAAACTTCTTTTGTTTCATATTTATTATTCCCTTTATATTCGAGGAGTACCCAGACGGGACCTTCATACTATTCAAGCATTCAAACATGCTATCCTTCTCCTCCTTGCTAAGAGTGTAACTGGCAGGACGTAAGTAGTGCTGTCCATTATCTCTCTTTTCCGGATGTAGGTCATCTCGTTGCCCCATGGCTTTCAGGTCCTGTCGTGCTTCCAATGTATCTTTTGAGGTTCCATAAACACCCATGAAGCCTAGCACGTTCACACAAAGATTCTTCATCAGGTGCATCACATCTATTGCGTTGCGAACCTCTAGGATTTCCCAATAAGGTAGCTCCCAAAATATTGACTTTTTCTTCCACATGGGTGCATGTCCGTTATCGTCGTTCGGAACAGGTTGGCTACCAAGTCCCTTTCCGAAGACTACATATACATCCTTCATCATCTCGAACACACGCTTTCCATTACGGTGTGCAGGTTTTTTACGATGGTCTGGCGTCCCTTTGAAATGCATCCCGCTCTTTCTCAGCTGGTGGTGAGCAGGGAGAAATCGACGATGACCCATATAGACGACCTTCTTACAGTGCTTCAAGTACATGCTGTCTGTGTCGTCTAAACAGTGGGTGCATGCCCGATATCCCTTATTTGTCTGTCCTGAAAGGTTACTCAATGCAGGCCAATCATTGATGGTTACGAACAACAGTGCTCGTAGATTAAAGATCTCTTGTCTATCCTCATCCCACACACGTACACCTTCTTCCTTCCAGAGCTGTAAAAGGTCATCAACCAACGGCCTTAGGTACACGTCAATGTCGTTGCCGGGTTGTTTTGGGCCTTGGATAAGCGCCGGCATCATAATGAACTTCCGCTTCATGCACAGCCAAGGAGGAAGGTTGAACATACAAAGGGTCACAGGCCAAGTACTATGACCACTACTCAACTCACCGAATGGATTGAATCCATTAGTGCTTAAACCCAAACCTTATGTTCCTTGCTTCACTTTCAAAGTCTG
>NC_028450.1:17271374-17368092 GCF_000263155.2 Setaria italica | reverse complement strand
TGGATTACGCGTGAAAATCGATTAAAGATCCAAACAACATGGTACAATACAACAACATGAAGATCCAAATACACATATTTAAATTAAAGTCCCAAACAACATTGCCATAATAGGAACCACGATCGCCCCCACCATCGCCACTTCCTTCAGTAGCAGAAGCCATCTATGTACAAAAATTATTATCTTAACACTGCATAAGTTGTTCAACTTGAAGACCGTGATCATCTCGCGAGGATGTCCTCAACTGGGCGGCACCGCACTTCGTCATTAAAGAGGTTAGATGCTACGGAAAAGGGGACACGGTCACGATGTCCGTATCCACTCTTTCTCGTAGAATCGAACCTCCTTCTTGACATACGTTGCTGCTCGGCGGAGAACATCCTCGGCGAGATGAACACGGTATGCAAGTTCAACAAGTAGCAGAAGTCATCTATGTACAAAAATTCTTTTCTTACCACTACAGAAGTTGTTGAACTTGAAGACCGTGTTCATTTCGCGAGGATGTCCTCAGCTGGGTGGCACCGCACTTCGTCATGAAAGAGGTTAGATGCTACGGAAAAGGGGACACGGTCACGATGTCCGTATCCACTCTTTCTCGTAGAATCGAACCTCCTTCTTGACATACGTTGCTACTCGGCGGAGAACATCGTCGCAGAAATGAACACGGTATGCAAGTTCAACAAGTATATGGATTTAAAAAATCATATTGAATTTGATAAGATAAACCGTCTAGACAAGGTAGCATCATTTTTAAACCACTGAAATAATGCATACTATATATGACACATCAATCTCCCTCACATTCTAGCTCAAAATACCTCTCCATTTTTCTACTTCATCATCACATTGTAGCAAATAATCTTTCCATCTCCAAAGCATAAATCAAAGCATAACACAAGGATGAAGTAGCAAACCTTCGCAGCACTTGTTGGCTGAGTCAAATTCCCACGAAAATGAGGGAAAAAACTTCGGGCAGCACCTCCCTTGCTTGGGCACCACCGGAGAGTAGGTGAAGCTCAGCTCTCTATCAATGTGCTGGACTGCTCGGGCTGGAGGAAGAAGAAAGTCTCTGTCTCGGGATATAGTGGGGGATGAGTTTTTATCCCGGTTAAAAACTCCAACCGAGACAAAAGGAAACACCTTTTGTCCCGGTTGGAAGTTTATCCCGGTTGGAGGATCCAACCGGGATAAAAGGGACACCCTTTTATCCCGGTTGGAGGCACCAACCGGGACTAACCCGCCCTTTTATCCCGGTTGGATCCTCCAACCGGGATAAAAAGGTCCCGCCACCGACGCCCCCCAGCTAGCCGTTGCAACCGGGACTAAAGGGGGGCCTTTAGTCCCGGTTGCAATTACCAACCGGGACTAATGCTCCCCTCCAAATTCCCGCACCCCGGCGCACCCCCTTTTGTCCCGGGCCAACTTTAAACCGGGATAAAAGGGGGCGGATCGAAAGTCAGTTCTCTACTAGTGTACCTATCAATGTCATGTATCTGAAATGTAGTTTAAGCCTTGAAGGTGATCGGGTTATCATTACGGGGTAGATTCTATATGCTATTTTAAACTTTGTAACTAGAAAATATTTCTAGCCTCTGCAGCCAAGTTTTACACCATTCTCAGCTCAAAAATTGATGAAAAATGAAAAAAGTATACGCAAATAAAAAGCGATTAGTTAAAAACAGAATTTATTATTGCTTCTCTATCCATTTTTTGGGAAAGATATCCAAAGCGACAACCTCCAATGATGTGCTCAAAGCAAATCTTTTCACATTCCTCATGTTGCAATAGAGACCAGAATCACAACCAACATACTCCCCCCTAAAAACCGCATGCATAAAAGAGGTAAACCGTTTTTTTCTCAAACTCAAATCATTACACCAAATTGCCCACATCAGAGCTGCAATCCCCACAAAAATCAGTAATCTCGAATCATATGAGTTACAATACAGTAGCTACATGGACAATCCTCCAAAAGGTCTTAGTATGCGTTGTTTGCTGTGTAAGTATTTTGATGAATTGGAAACTTGCACCCGAGTCGGACATAAGCACCTCCACCTGCACCTGTCTCCATGTAACACTTCTACTGGTCTCATCATATCACTGGAGTACACACCAAAAGAAATGGTTCAATATATAACATAGTGTACTCTAACCAAACTAAGTTACAACTGCCGAGCTCCTAGAAAATTTTTCGGCTGTGTAAAAATTAAACTAAGCAGCTAACGAGGCATCGATTGGCCTATGGATAGATGATGGTCACAAAGGGCGATTCCAATGATTTTTGGGAGAAGGAAAACATGTGCACCCTCTGTTAGATGTTGTTTCGTTAGCACACCCCCTTCCAGGTCATCTGAGTAGCGGTTGGAATCAATCAGAAAGATTAGTGGTGCTCGTGGGCTTGTTATAGGTTTGCCCCCCACGTTGATGGAGCACGTACTGGGATGGAGAGAATCAAATGCCATGTGGTGGTGTTACCTCATTGTGGTGACCTTTGACCAATTTTCTGCAATGCATGAGAGGGCAAGACGTTATTGATGCATTGCATGTACATGACCAAGTTGAGGGCCTCTTTTCGATTCTTTTTTTTTTCCTGAGATACCTTATTCCTATTACCGGTTCCCTGCCTTCAGAGTGATGCGTATATGAAGACATATGTTATATGTATACTTAAATAAGGTGCATGTGTAACTGATACCTGCTAGAGAATATACCTGATGGGGACAGCATACAAATTCTAATACAAGCGACGAACAATACAATTTCCATCTTAATTCTTCTACTAAAGCGAATCAATGAAGCTTCATTCTGGTCCATGCTGTCTGATCTGATCAATTGAAGATATGTATGGTAGGTGCAACTCCAATTAACAGTACCATGGAGATTGTATCGTTTCAGGCATTGACATACTTTTCATATATTCATACAGCGTTTTCATAGCCTTAAAGCTGTTGGTGCCCAACTGCTAGCTATTTGCTAACAGTTCAAGGATACAGTCCTAATCCTGTTCAGTTTATGTGGGACAAAATCCTGATGCGATCAAGCGCTCAGCCAAGCATGAAATGCAAATGATCAAGTGTGTTCAGAGCGACATGCAAGCATCTTACTTGCTGTGCTTGCATGTTCCCTGCAGGGGCTGCACAGCTTTGACCAATGGAGGCACATTTGCAGCCGTATGGCACATGGTGACATGGAAAGGTTGACGTGATCTCTCTCATGAGCTCAGCTTGTATTGTAGCTGATGCATGTGGTTGGTGCTAGGCATATCTTGCAAGTGGGGTTGAAACTAAGGTATGCTCCTGCATCATGTGGCAGCTTCTATATAGTTTCTTGTGTTGCCCTGCAATTTGGCATCGCATTCATTCATAGTACCTTCTAATCAACTTGTATTTGTGGTGATTGTAGTAGCTCAGGAATCCAAATCATGCATATTTCTTGTGTTCAATTTTGTTTGTTCGAGCTTGCATGTACTATTCTTTTGATCTTATTTTTAGTTGGCAGTTGCCTAATCTGCTATTAAATAACGTAACTGAATCTATACTGTAAAGTGGCACAGGTTGGCTCCTTCTATATATAATAAGGTGCAACCAAGCGTTTGTATGGGATTAACATAAAGATCGCCTCTTATTAGTTAGGCTAGAGGTGAAACTAGAAAGACCTAAGGAAATCAAAGAGGAGGTGATCATGGGGAGGGAGGACACCCCAGAGAAGGTGAAGCTGCTACTAGGGGTGCTGTTGCTGCAATGCTGCTTGGCAGGGTTCCATGTGGTGACAAGGGCAGCCCTCAACATGGGCATCAGCAAGATAGTCTTCACTGTCTACCGCAACTCCATCGCCTTGGCTCTTCTCGCCCCTTTTGCCTACTTGCTCGAGAAGTGAGCTCATGCATACTACTTTATTGTTTCATTATCGGTTATAAAATTTTCTTCCTTACTCTGTTGTTACAGATCTTCTTGTTATCTTGCATTTGCAGGAAGAATAGACCACCCTTCACCTTCTCTTTGCTGGTCCAGTTCTTCCTTCTTGCCTTCTGTGGGTAAGCTAAATGCATAATTGAATCTTCTTAAATCCTTATGTATAATAAGTTGTTTCATGATCTAATTTTTCACATGCTTGTCTGCTCAGAATTACCTGCAACCAGGGATTCTACCTTCTTGGTTTGCATTACCTGTCTCCAACCTATGCTTCCGCTATCCAAAATACTGTCCCTGCAATCACCTTTGTCCTTGCTGCTTGCCTAAGGTAATTCAACAATGACATTGTCATATTGACTGTTCTTGACAAAAATTGTTGGCGTTAGTTTTATATTGTGTTTTATTAATACAAGGATTATGCATCATTAGGAGATTGTATGTTTTTTTCTTAATTTCTTGTGTGGTTAACTAAACAGGCTAGAACAAGTAAGTATCAACAAAAGATACGGGACGGCAAAAGTGATTGGCACAGTAGTAAGCATAGGAGGAGCCACCATCATCACCCTCTACAAAGGAATGCCATTGATGAACTTCAAGTCATTTCATATGTTGGGAAGCAGCATTGCTTCTTCAAATCATGTATGGGATTGGACAGTGGGCTGTCTCTTCCTCCTCGGCAATTGCTTTGCCTGGTCTGGATGGATGGTACTTCAGGTGTATTCTCCAACTCCACTCAGCATATTCTGCTATCTCCTTTTCCTACACGATTTGTTGATCATAATATTCAAATGAATTGCACAACGTTATTCGTTACACTAACAGCTTGCTTCCTATATATTGAGACACATGTTCATAATCTGCTATTAAGTTAATAAAAAGAAACTTTGCAATCAATTTATAATAATAAAAGTTAGGAAAGTTCTCAAGAGAGTGAACAAGTTCAGACTTGCTTAATAAAATTAACATATAGTCCGTAGAAACTTCAATTGCAGTAAAAAGAGGAACAGAAAAAAAAAGAACTCCTAATACAGAAATATGGAACAAAACATGTGGATGTTGGCTTTGCCCTAGGATCGAACGCACATAAGTATGGGAATATCTAAGAACTCAACATGAACACGAGAGAATTTTTGTTGGAACACAACTAGCACCTTTTCTCTGTTGATTTCAAAGAGGGTTACATGGATATATATAGGGGCAAGCCCTAGAATATTTCACATTGCTAAGACACGTTCACACTATCTAAGACATGTTCACATGAAGTAATTAGCCATGGGTCTTTGGTTTGCCATCAGTCATGTGACTCTTTGTTTACTTCCAAGTCTATTCAAATTCCGCGTTAGGATTAATTTCCAACATTCTCCCTCCTAATCTTGAAGCATCTCAAGCTTGTTGAAGCAGTCAATCTAAACTATGACTTGCTCAACTCACAAATATGACGGAGAACTCATCTCTTCAATGTCTTCACACACATAGGACCAAGGTTCGTCTCATCAACATCCTGTGCTCGTATTCCCATGGTGTCTAACTCAGGATGGTGATCACATTTCTTCCACATCCCAGACACACATCTACCATGGACACACGTTTTATTGTGGGACACAAATGGCACAAAACTCACATTCTCGTGGACTCACAAGAGAAACATGCACACCACTAGTGACTTAATTGCCCATACATAAATTATAATATATAATAGGATATGGTTCTTCGTCGAAGCAATGCTGGCTGGTCATCGTCATCAGCCCGAATCAAATGTGCCTCTTCTCCTTCAACTTTTGGCTTGCTGCACTCCCATGAATAATGCCCAAAATCTTGGCAATTGTAACACCGCACCTTTGTCTTGTCAAAATTCCTATTGCATTTGCCTTTTGTTGCCTCCTGTTCCTTCCACTGAGCACACGTGAGAAGTTGATGCTCCTCTCCATCATCAGCATATCCTTTGGTGCGTTCCTCATGTGCCTTCAGCTGTTCGATAAGATCTTCTACTGTTATGATCTTCATATCGGCAAACTGTTCAATGCTAGAAGCGATTTTAAGAAACTTACGGGAGACGGCACGGAGGAATTTCTTGGTTGCATAAATCTCTTCTACTTTCTCACCAAGTGCTCGAATCTTATTAATGATAGTCGTCAATCAGAGAGCAAAATCATCAACAGATTTTGATTCCTTCATGCAAATCGTCTCGAGCTCCGACTTGAGAGTTTGCACCTTGGCATCCTTTACATGATCAGCACCTTCGTTGATTGTCTTGAGAGTCTCCCAAGCTTTTTTGGCTGTCTCCTTTTCAGCCAATAAGAATAGGGTTGCTTCAGGTACTGCTTGATAGATGGCTGACAATGCCATTTGATCCTTTCTTTCACTCATCAACTCCACTGGATCAGAGGGCTCAATTGCCTCCCAAACTCCTTGAGCGCATGAACACCTTCATCTTCACCGCCTAGATTGTATAGTTGGTCTTCGACAGCATGGGATAGTGGAGGGGCACACCACTTCCCTCTAGTGCTCGAGATGTCGAGTCACCATCCTTGCTGTCGGTGAGGTTGCCTCCCACCATGACGTACACCATGCTCTTGATGCCACTTGTTGGCTATGCCTAAGGATCTAACGCACATAATTATAGGAAAATAAGTATAGGAAAATCTAAGAACTCAACATGAACACGAGAGAATTTTTGGTGGAACACAACTAGCACCTTTTTCTCTGTTGATTTCAAAGAGGGTTACATGGATATATCTAGGGGCAACCCTAGACTGTTTCACATTGCTAAGACATGTTCGCATGAAGTAATTAGTCATGGCTCCTCGGTTTGCCATCAGTCCTGCGACTCCTTGTTTGCTTCCAAGTCTATTCGAATTCTGCGTCAGGATTAATTTCGAACAGTGGGTGCATGGAATATTGTTCTCCAGACTATGTGATAAAATAATTTTTGGTAGCCAAAATGTCCTAGTATGTATTTTTCTGATTAAATATTTTTATTCAGGCACCGGTTTTGAAGAAATACCCAGCCAGGTTGTCAGTGCTTGCTCTCACGCTGGTATTTGGGCTGGTCCAACTCTTGGCTATAGCAGCATTCTGTGAGAATGACAGTGATAAGTGGAAGCTGCACTCCGGAGGAGAGCTCTTCACAGTCCTCTACGCTGTAATTTTATCCACTCTAACCTTCAATAGTACTTATTTTACCTTCATCCTAAGTAACACTGAAGAAAGGAACAGTATAACCCACAGTTTATTAGGGTGTAGTTTCCAGAAAAATATGTTGGTCAATAATTCCATAAACCATGACAAATTAGACGTATCTTTTTTATCTGCAGGGTCTAGTGGCTTCAGGCGTTGCCTTGTCTCTTCAGATCTGGTGCATTGACAGGGGTGGTGCTCTTTTCACAGCTATCTTCCAGCCAGTACAAACCGTCATGGTGGCCATCATGGCTGCTGTCATGCTTGGAGATGAACTGTATACAGGAGGGTGAGGAGAACAATATAACCAACTTGATAGCCATTCCGTACAGAACAAGTAGTGATAACTGTTTGCTTCAATAACTGACTAAACTAAGTTCATGTCGTCTGAAATTTCTCAGGGTCATAGGAGCTGTCCTGATAGTTATTGGGCTCTACTTTGTCTTGTGGGGTAAAAACGAGGAGAAGAGAAGCAGTAACCAAGGAAATGAACCAGAATTGTCAAGGCATCTCCTTCGTGAAGAGTCCTCTCCAGAACCGAAATCAATGACAAATGACATTCCATAAGAGCAGCAGCTAGCACTACTATTTTAATTACATTCGTGCTGAAATAAATGGTGCATCTAAAAAGAAATATGAAAGATGCAACGTCATGCAAGTGTGTATAGGTAGGGGTGTTAGTTAGGAACATCTGTATTTCATTGGTTTGGCCTTTTCATTCCTGAAATTGCAATCAAGCAGTGTATTGCCGCAAAAAGAATTTAGTTCCATCCATCTCAATAGGGACTGATGAAGTTGGCAATACCAAAGCTTTGTTTTATTTGAAATGGAGCATACATAACAATTCTTTTGCTTATGTTATAGTACTCAGTTTACACTACACAAAGCTCACGAGCCATGGTTCACAAGTCTCGTATTAGACAGATATGCATCCATCTATACTAAAGAGCGAGCAAGTTGAAAATAATTCCCACCTAGACTGCGAGTCACATTGCGTTGTTGCGGGCGATAGTTTAGTACCGGTTGGTTTTACTAACTGGTGCTAAATAGTAATTCCTTTTGTCTTTTCATTTTTCCTTTTGTTTTTCTTTTGTTTTAACTCGTATTTATTTCAGTTTGTGTATACTAGTAATATTACATTAATATATATTGATCTAGTATAGTAAAAGTTACATATATTATATATATATACAATTTATAGATGCTTCAAATATTACAAGTATTACAAATATACACTACACGTCCAGATCCAAGTCCGCATCATTTTGAAGTTGACCCACACTTGTTTCATCGTAATAAAATTTTTCATTGGAATTTACGATCTCCTCCAAAAGTAATCCATAGAGTTGTTCTTGAATTGCCCTGAATGATCATTCATGGGCAAGGATTTCTTTCATTCGCTGTATCTGTCACGTGCAAACATTGTTATTTTAAATTAATACATGTGCTGAATTAAAAATATTGAATTGTTATAAATTGTGTTTACGTACTTCAAATTTTGCACTCATAAAGCCATGCATGAACTCACATATGTAGTATCCATATAAGTTATTTCCATCCTCTTATCTCAAACATTATATATATACATATGGAAAAATAAGTTATGAAATATTCAAACAGTCGTGTGTTTAAAGAAATGACACTAGATGTCCAAATTGAATTCATACCGGAAAGTCATCCCTGATATGAAGTTCATCCTTAAACGGTCCTAGGTGTTTTTTTATGAAGCAGGCCTATGCTATGTTATGCAAGTCTATGAGGCTTTGGTACTCTTCTTTTTTTTTTCCTCTTCAAGTCCAGCACTATGATGTAGCTTCGATCAATCTTGATAACAAGCGGTATCTAGTGGAAGCTGTTCATATACATTCCCCAGATATCCAGAGTACCCACAGTCCGCAAAAGGAGTACGGGACCGTAAGTACCCAACATTGGCATCTAATGAGGCTCATAGGAGAAGCCTTGTCTGCAAATGCTTACATCGACCGCACGAGCAAACATCAGGGGCGATCGTAAGACGCACTAAAAGAACAAGTCAAAAGCAACAATAATTGCGAAAACACTTAGTTATATTACATTACAAGCATTCATAATTGTTTATTACAAGATTCATGTTTGTTTTACACAAAGCTAATCAAGGTTCAGCTGCTGGGCAACTTCCTCAGCAATGGGATCCATCTCCTGCATGTATCGCTTGAAATTCTCATCTAAGCAATCACCAGCCATGCCCTCAACAATAGGCGTTTGATCGGCTTTTGGGTAGAAAGACTTGATGAAGCTTAGCTCCTGCTTGGAGACGGACTTTGCCATCTTTTGGATGTAGCTGGTGTTAGGCATACATCCCTAGGCCCACAAGTAGGCCTTGTACGACCCACTCAGAGACGTACTCGGATGAGATCAGGATATGGAAGGCTACACCACAGGGTAACGTAGCCTCCATAGACGCCCGAAGACTAGTCGGAATAGACAAGGAAACTACTCTACCGACTAGGAGTAGAATTTTGTAACCATGTCCGACTAGGACTTCACCTTGTAACCCTGCTCCCCCGACTATATAAGGGCCGGCAGGGACCCCCCTCAAAACAGAAGCTAAGAAGTTCAATACAATCAACACGAGGATGTAGGGTATTACTTGATCTAGCAGTCTAAATCATGTTTCCTTGCATCACCATCGACTCCTTGATTCTTGACAACCCCCCGCTACAAAAGACCTTTGAGGCAGGTAGGGGAAGTTGCCGAGTTTCTCCATGCTAGATCGATGGCGTCAGCCATTGTCAAGCCTGTTTTCACCTTCGAGGCAGGCGCAACCTTTATTTTCGGATCCTGGCTTTGCATCGCCGACAGCGCTGGATCGTTTCAGCACTGCATCATTAGCATCCAAGAGAAGGAACATCTCGACGAAAGCTTTTTTCAGCAAGAAATGGAAGTTTTCGCCGAGAAAAGCCAAGTTTTCAACGTCAACAACAACAAGTTTGACTACGGCTCGGACTCGACCTTGACTCAAACTAGTAAACACAAGCTGAAGCCCCAGTTACCCCGCAAGTCGACTTCAACTCGAAGACAATTCCCGTACGGACTCCGCAACTCAACCAAGGTCCACCAAGGTTTCCTCACTCGAACCCAACTCGAACTCGGAACAGTTAAGGATTACGACTATGACTCGGACTACGTCCAAGAAATTCCATTATCAGGCCCAGCTCAAGGTTTGGTAGTTACCTCAACCCCACAAGGCAGATTCGTTTATTGGCCGGGGATGAAGCCATCCTTCCTCACCCATGACTATGAATTGCACCTTGTCGCTCACATAGACAACCTCCCATATCAAGAAGGCATCCCACTTACTTCAAACCGCGAAGAGAGCACTATAGAGATTGCAATATCAAGCTTTGGAAACTACTACCCAGACAGAGAAATTTTCATCATTACACAAAACAATGACGTGGGTACTAGCCAACAGAGAACTCCTCGATGGATAGCACAACTTGACAACGTTTCAGAATACGAGTCATCAGCTAACGCCCCGCAAGACAAAACTTTTGAACAGAGAAACCAAAGAAGGGCACACAATGTTCTTGGGCTTAACGTCGACAACTACTAGCTACAAACATCCCCATCATGAACCTCGAAAGAGCTTTCGACGTAGTGCAAGCCCAAGAAGACAACACTCCACTCGCAGCAATTGCCTCAATCAATCTTATATCAACTCTCATACCTCACGACAGAGACAATGAATTAACAGCTCAACTCGCGCAGCGAGGAAATGGATTAATCGTGCAACTCGCAGAGCAAGCTTACAAACTACTCGATAAAGAATCCCCAATCCCATCTATTCCTTGCAACTCGGCCCATCAAGACGGTAGCAGAGACGTCACGGTCCACGCTGGCCATCGTGAGGCTCAAAGAAAAACTAACGAGGTAATCAACCAACCAAAGCAATTGAGCCAAGGACAAAATAAACGCGAGGCCCCAAGACGAAATAAGGACGCTGGAGATGCCAGCTACACCAACTCTACAAAAAGCCCACACCATTGCAGAAAGGATCGTGAAGTGTCAATTTTCAGTGATTTAAGGGAAGTAATCAATAATCGTCGTGAACGCAAACACAAAATCGAATACTATAACTATTTTCCTGCTTTCACCACGCGGGTAATGAGGACTAGGCTACCCGAGAAATTCAAGCCAATAGGAATCACCAAGTACGACGGTAAGCAGCACCTAGTTCAATGGCTCCGGTGCTATTCACTGGCAGTTTAGGCAGCCGGAGGCAACGACGACACAAAGGTCATCCATTTTTCAATATGCATGGAACCCGTGCCATTAACATGGCTTGAGTCACTCAAGCCTAGAACCATTGACTCTTGGAAAGATTTGACAAAAGCTTTTACCAATAACTACGCGGGCTCCATGTCCTGACCAAGCAATAAAATCGATCTAAGTCAAGTTAAATAGAAAGAAGGCGAGACACTCCGCGACTACCTGCGCCGTTTTTTCGAAAATAAGGCTACAATAGTCGACATCTCAGAAACAGACGTCATCGAGTGGTTTCAAAATGACCTCTTCGATCGTCGAACATACCAAGACTTTGGTAGACGATGACCAGTCACCATCAAAGATCTCAAAGTCATGGTACAACAATGAGCAGACGAAGAAGATAAAGAGAGTGCGTGATTCAGCTCCCATCGCAACCGCAGTCGCGACAACAATAACAACAATAATTAAAAAGATAGGAACCGAAATACTGATACTCGAAATAACTACTCAGGTAATCCGAACCGCAAACACAAACCTGACAACACTGTTGCTACTATGACCAACACAGGGAAGAAAGGATCTCGCAAACGCGAGGAGGGACCCACCCATGGCACCCAAATAGCAAACATTCAGCGATAGATTGCTACAGCATACGCCGAGTAATGCAAGATCTACCCACACCACCACCTCCCAAAGAATATAGTTAGAAAAAAGATAAGGGCACAGGCAAAATTGATAAAGATGAAGAAGGCAAAGGAGATTTCCAGACCACCTCCAAGACAGTCAATGTCAGTTTTGGCGGAATCTCGAGTACCGCATCCAAACGGTCCAACAAGCTAGTACTCATAGAAATTATGGCCATCGAGCCAGCAGCTCCCACACCACTTAAATGGTCTGAGGTACCCATAACCTTCAGCAGAAAGGATCAATGGACAAGCTTCTCAGAACTTGGCCGATTCCCTCTGGTACTTGACCCTGTTGTTGTAGGCTCAAGATTGACCAAAGTACTCATTGACGGCGGAAGCAGGCTCAACGACATCTTCGCCTAAACATTAAGAAAAATGCGCCTTGACATCACAGACATGCTCACTCCAATGGACTCACTATTTTACGGGATTATCCCAGGAAATGGAGCCATACCATTAGGCCAAGTTGTCCTACCAGTAACTTTCGGCACTAAGGAACATTACCGAACCAAGTACATCAGATTTGAAGTCGTCAACTTTGAAACCTCTTACCATGCCATACTCGGGAGACAAGCCTTGGCTAAGTTTATGGCTATACCACATTTCGTCTCCTTGGTACTCAAGATGCCAGGACCCAAGGGAGAATTAATGCTATGCGGAGACCTAAGGCGATCATACGAATGCGACACCAAAGCTGTGGAAATCGCAGCAACCTCTCAAGCACCTAGCCCCATGCAACAAATTTTCTTTGCTTCAAAGAAACTTAATCCCACAGAACTCGAAATCCTAGAATACAAGCCGGGATGAACAAAAGTCAAACCAGCAAGTGAGAAGGACTTCAAACCGTTGATCTCTAGACTGGTGACCCATCCAAGATAGCTCTAATTGGAACAGGGTTAGACCCCAAATAGGAAATCACGCTCATCAGTTTTCTTCGAGCAAACCACGATATCTTCGCTTGGAAGCCAGCTGACATGCCCGGTGTGCCCAAGGAACTGATCGAGCACTCACTAAACGTCGATCCTAAGGCTACCCCGAAAAGACAATGCCTACGAAGGTTTGCTCAAGATAGAAGAGACGCAATCAAAAAAGAGCTAGCCAAACTACTCGTAGTAGGGTTCATCAAAGAAGTTTTTCACTCTGATTGGTTAGCCAACCCTGTACTCGTTCTCAAGAAAAACAACGAATGGAGGATGTGTGTTGACTACACAGATCTTAACAAAAATGTCCCAAAGGACCCCTTTGGACTACCCAGGATCGACCAAGTAGTCGACTCCACAGCTGGGTGTGCGTTGCTCTGTTTTCTCGATTGCTACTCAGGCTATCATCAAATAAGATTGAAAGAAGAAGATCAAGCCAAAATAGCTTTCATCACCCCGTTTGGAGCATTTTGCTACAAGACAATGTCATTTGAATTAAAAAACGCCGGTGCGACCTATCAGCGTGCTATACAGATGTGCTTCGAGAAGCAATTACACCACAACATAGAAGCTTACGTAGACGATGTAGTCGTCAAAACAAGAGACCCAGACGATTTATTCACAAATTTAGAAGAAACTTTCTCAAGTCTATGAGCATTCCAATGGAAACTCAACCCTACTAAATGTGTTTTTGGTGTACCTTCCGAAAAACTACTCGGGTTCATCACCAGCCACCGCGGCATTGAGGCCAACCCGGATAAAATATCTGTCATCACAAATATGCAAGCTCCAGCTGGCGTTAAGGATGTGCAGAAGTTCATAGGATGCATGGCAACCCTCAATCGATTTATCTCAAGACTTGGAGAATGCGGACTACCATTTTTCAAGCTACTCAAACACCAGAACAAGTTTCAATGGACAGAGGAGGCAGACAAAGCCTTGACACAACTTAAGGACTTCTTGTCAAAACCACCAATCCTCACCGCTCCATCTCTGAACGAAGACTTGCTCTTGTACATAGCTGTTACCACTCACGTTGTCAGCACCACAGTAGTAGTCGAACGGTTTGAACCAGGCCACGTTTACAAAGTCCAGAGACCTGTATACTTCGTTAGTGAAGTACTCTCGGACTCCAAAACTCGGTACCCACCAACACAAAAGCTGCTCTACGCAATCCTGCTCACTTCACGGAAGCTGCGACACTACTTTTAAGAACACAGTATATCTGTCATCACCGACTTCCCGCTCGGCGAAATCCTTCACAATAGGGATGCAGCGGGTAGAATCTCCAAATGGGCAGTAGAGCTCGGGGTCTATCTCTAGACTTCAAACCAAGAACAGCTATGAAATCTCAAGCTCTGGTCGACTTCATGGCTGAATGGAGGGAAAATCAAGTACCAACGCCAGTCGAACGGCCAGAGCACTGGGTCATGTATTTTAACAATTCCCTCAAGCTTGAAGGAGCCGGCGCAGGAGTACTCTTGATTTCCCCAAAAGGTGAACAACTCAAATACGTTCTTCAAATCTTTTGGGAAGTCTCAAACAACGAAGCCGAGTACGAAGCACTACTACGCGGTCTTTGTCTCGGAATCTCTCTCGGAATCAAACGACTACTGGTATATGGTGACTCGCTGGTCGTCATTAACCAAGTGAATGATGAGTGGGATCAAAACAAGGAAAACATGGATGCTTACTATAAAGAAGTCCGCAAACTAGAAAACAAGTTCTCAGGCTTGGAATTTCACCATGTTGTCCGCAACAACAACATAGCTACTGACGTATTGTCAAAAGTGGGCTCAACTCGTGCAGAAGTTCCAGCAGGAATTTTTGTACACGAGCTCCACAAGCCATCCATACCGGAACAAGTCATCCTAGCAATTATCAAACCTCCTGAAACCAATCGAGAGATCATGGTGATAAAAGTTGACTGGAGATCACCGTTTATTGACTACATCAAGGATCACAAATTGCCATCAGACAAAAGCCAAGCTGAGCGAATTTCACAACGATGAAAAAGATATGTTCTAGTAGGAGACAAGCTCTACAGAAGAAGCGCATCATCAAGGGTTCTTATGAAATGTGTTACCCGAGAAGAAGGCCAAGAAATATTAGAAGAAATACACAAACGAATCTGTGGTAACCACGCCTCTTCGTGAACGATCGTGGGCAAAGCTTTCAGAGCAGGTTTTTACTGGCCTATGGCACTAGCCAACGCAAAACAGCTAGTCCGCAAATGCCAAGGTTATCAGTTCTTCACTAAGCAACAGCATGTCCCCACCTACAAGCTCATCACGATACCTCCATTATGGCCTTTCGCTTGCTAGGGGCTTGATATGATAGGACCACTACCAACTGCGCTAGGAGGGTTCAATCGAGTACTCGTAGCCATCAACAAATTCACCATATGGATTGAAGTCAAACCTGTTACTTTCCCTAAGGCAGACCGAGTCCTCGACTTCCTAGACAAAATTGTACACCGTTACGGTTTCCCCAAAAGGATCATCACTGACCTGGGTTCTAATTTCAACAACCATGACTTCTGGGAATACTGCGTGAATAGTGGAATTGACATTTGATACGTCTCCGTTGCTCACCCAAGGGCCAACGGCCAAGTCGAGCGTGCCAACGGCATGTTACTCAAAGCTCTCAAAAAAAGGTTGCACAACATCGGCAACACAAAAGGAGGCAAATGGCTCAAAGAACTACCCAATATATTTTGGGGACTACGCACTCAACCATGCAAGTCTACAGGGTTCTCTCCCTATTTTCTTGTATATGGGTCAAAGTCCATCCTCCCTGCAGACATCATATGGCAGTCTCCTGCAGTTGAACAATATGATGAAGGAATAGTAGAAGAAACAAGACACCTGGACCTTGATAGTCTGGAAGAAACAAGATGTGCAACTCTAATACAGTCAACTAGATATCTCGATGGGCTATGACGCTACCATGACCGCAACGTTAAGGAGCGCTCCTTCAACTTGGGAGATATGGTCCTTAAATGCATCCAAGATACATCAGGGCTGCACAAACTCAATTCACCATGGGAAGGTCCCTACGTCATATCCAAGGTCACAGGGCCTAGATCGTATCAACTACAAGACCTCTCAGGAGAAGAAATAGCAAACTCTTGGAACATAGAACATCTGTGTCGCTATTACCCATAGCAGACTACAAAATAAACACTCGGGTTTTCACGCCAGTTAAAAAATAACAAAGTTCTTTGGCAAAATTCCCATCATTGCCACTGACTCGGCTATCCTCAGCCACTCGAGCTCTC
Source organism: Setaria italica (assembly GCF_000263155.2). Classification (NCBI taxonomy): domain Eukaryota; kingdom Viridiplantae; phylum Streptophyta; class Magnoliopsida; order Poales; family Poaceae; genus Setaria; species Setaria italica. The sequence continues at coordinate 17,351,870 of NC_028450.1, read as the reverse complement.
TAGCTCTCCGATCCCCAGCACTCCGATTTCATTAAGTCTCTCTGAGTTTTTACGACTCACTGGCTATCAACAGCCACTCGAGCTCTGTAGCTCTCCGAGCCCCAATGCTCCGATTGACTTGACTTCATCAAGCATCGCCGAGTTATCGCAACTCATCGGTTATTCACATCCACTCGAGTACTTCAGCTCTGTGAGCTCCCGTGCTCTACTCTCCGTTCTCGACTCGAACAAGACTCCCAAGTCATCATAACCCGTAGAGGTACCCACAATTACTAAAACTCCAGTTCGAGTTCTCAACTCGCCTTCACAAGACAAGCAGGCTTCACAAAAGCCACAACTACATCATTAGTCATTCTTTACCCAAAGCAAGACCGACGCAATCATCGGATAACAACTCAAGATTGCATTCTTTGCATTGAATAATTTCCAAAGTTACATGTGACTACTCAACGGAGTCAGGGTGCACAAAATACAATACAGCAGCACAACAACGACTACAAGCAACTGCCTACTGGTAATCTACACAAAAGTCCTAGGCTTTTACTATATCACAAGGATACACAGGCCTAGCAACTACTAGATCACCAAGGTGTAAGCAGTGTCAAAAGGCAGGACTTGCACGCAAGGAAGCTGCATAGTACACAGCCATATCCTGGTCCTCCTCCCTCACAACCCCAGGAACTCCTTCACCGCCGCTCCCTCGACAGCGGCAACAATGAATCCCCAATGCAGCATAAGGGAGAAAAAAATCAAGATTGCTCCCTTGCTAGCTTCAGTGCGCTGTTTCACACTGCATGCCACACCTCCACCTCTGATCAGAGAGCCGGATAAAGACCACGACACTCATCACCCATCGCTCGCGAGTTCCAGCGTGGACTCAGCTGGATCACAAGCTGCATGATGAGGCACGCGGCAAACCCTCCTACGAGGATTCTTCTAGCATCACGGCTATTCCTACGAGCGCAGGATGTGGAGGGAATGTGGCTCTAATCTACGAGGAATCTTCTAGCACCAGGGCATTCTTTGAAAGCTTTTTATAATCAAACAACAGCAATCTAAAGCAATCCATTGCTACATCGCAGAAGCATGACCTTGGTCGAGCCCCAGGGTCCTATTTATAGCCAAGCGCCACAACCGCCACCTACTCAGAAATTACTGCTCGCTCGTGACGATCAGCCTGAAAATGCTAACAAGGGTCAGCCAGGCACTTTCTGACCACACTCACGTGAAGGCATTCAACCGCAACAGACAAAAGTAAACAATTCACCCATGCAAAAGAAAGGTCAGAGTACCTTCAACAGCAACACCAATAATTGACGACCGCAACAGATACTACGACTACTCGATTACTTGGATTTATTCTTCCCGACTACAACAACTAGCCAAGACAAAAGATCATTGATCACAATTCAGACTTCAAATAAACTTCAGAGAATTGTTTTGAGTACTCCCACAAAGTACTCGGCAAGTTACAACTCAAAAGTTCAACAAGACTAAGGCTCTTCTAAAGATACAAACTCAGACATCTTCAAAGCAATTGGCTTAGCCTCCTCAAGATACTACACATAGGCATCCTTTGTATAGTTCTGAGCAACTCCATCACCAGCCACCGTCAAATCTGCCCTCGGGTAGTATGACTTGACCACCGCAAGGACTTGTTTGTAGACAGCCTTATAGCAACTTTACCCGGAGCAGCTCTCAGCCTCTCGACTAGTGAGCGAGGCCCAACATCATCTTCAAGCGGAGCGATGGCATTGAGTACATCTTGCGCAGCACTAGTCAACTCTTGGAGTTCGCCTTGTAGCCTCTCTATGGTCCTACCGTGGTCCCTACAGGCCACCATTGCCATAGCAAGCATAACTTTATTTTGATTCTTTCTGTTCCTCTCATGCTCATATGCAACCTGAGCCTTAGCCAGCAATGCCCAGAGATGGTCAGCCTCATCAGCTACCCGGTCATGAGCATTTCTCCAATCAGAAGTTGACTACTCGCAGCAGCCTCTTTTCGCTTGAGCTCTACGCCAAAGTATTACAGATCAGAACTTACCACTATAGTCAAACATACTCAAAAATCATGAGTACTCACCTTGATATTTCTTGTTCATAGATTTATAGCGATTCTCCTATCGCCCCTGAAGGACTTCATGGTCACTCTGCTCTACTGCAAAAGACTTCGCAGCCTCCTCATGAACTCTCAAGGACTCTGCAAGTCGGCTACATTCTTGCTCCAGTTGTGCCACTTGCTACACGGTGTCATTAAGCTCCTGGAGGGCCTGAGTATTTCTTTGGGCTCTGTCATACAAGTCCTGCGAAGCAACTCAAAAAAAGTTGTCAAGGCTTGTCAAAACACAATTAGTCAAAAGATAATGGTTCACACACCTGAAAGCTCTGGATAGCTCTTCGAAACTCTGATTCCAACGACAGCTCGAGTACTGGACCCTCGATATTCTTAGCAATTTGAGGCTCCGGACTTTCAGCCACAACAGCCCCTGACAACAAAAACTCATGGGTCATTATAGGATACAAAGGACATCCACTTGAAAGCATCTATATTCCAACAACATACCCGGAGCGCCAACTTCACCCACTTTAGTCGCACCAACCAAAGCCAAGGTTCCACCAATAGTCGTTGAAGACGACACACCCCCAGAACTCGAGGGAGCTATTGGGCCCTCCACTGAGTGGATAACTTCTTGAAGCGTGGAGATAGTGGCACCAAGATGACTTGTGTTCTCAACCTCAGGTGCATCATCCATCGACAAATCAACTAAGGGACCAGAGAGTGAAGTCGGAAGACCAGCCTCCACTCCTGAGTCCACGAGAATGGTATCCTCAGCATCCCTGGGCCAAAACACGAGGTTATCACCCGTTTTCGGAAAGGTCAAAAATACAATCAAAAGAAAGATCACATAAAAAAACTCACCGAGATGATCGCGGTGGCAATCGCACACATTTCTTCTCAGTAACTGCTAGTTGAGTACTCGGCACCACAGGGGCCGTCGGAGGTACGACCTTTACTCTTTTGCCAAGTCCTAGAAAAAATCAAGGATGAGACTGCGTACGTACAGACTACCAAAATAATAAGAGTACTCACCACTGGCGATAACATCCGACAACAAGGCACCAGCAGCAACCACTGGTGTCTTCACAACATCTGCCACCTGAGAAGATGTAACACTGGTAACCTGCTCGGGGGCTGCCGATGCCGATGCTGCATGCTTGGAGGCTGGTGTTGCCGAGTTTACGATTGGCACCCCCACAGGCAGCTCTTCAACAACCGCGACACTAACAACCGCGTCTTTGGCAATCACGACTACTTCACCAGAAGTAGCCTCATCACCGTCCGTGGTCAAGTCGTCGGTCTTCCCAACCGACTAAAATCATCAGCATTCTGCAAAGAAACAATTTTCCAAAAAATACCTAAATAACATGACTACGTACCTTGGTACTCTGCGACCCCTCGAGGGTCAAACTCGACGAAGAAATAGGCTACACAACAGCTTTCTTTCGAACTACTCGCCTTGTCTTAGCAGGAGGAGAAGGCTCATCATCATTGTCAACCATGGCAATCTCCCTGCCCTCAAGCTACGGCAAGAAGCCGAAAAGCGCTCGGGACTACAATCAAACAATTGTTACTTGAAGGTATTACCATACCTCAAAATACACAAGTCAAGCAAAGGAACATACCTCTGTTGGTCCATACCAACTATCAAACTGATGAAAAACTCCCAGAAGCACTTGTACCCCTTGATAGTTCTTAAAAAACTTCCCCAACAACGCCTCCACATCATCATCACGTATGTCGTCAGGGGACGTCCGTGACGGGTCATCAAAACCTGAATACTTCGAGTCTGAGCGAGCTTGTTGCTGCAAAGTCTGAAGCCTCCGCTTGAGAAAACTGGCAGCCATATTGATGCCAGTCAAGCCCAACACCTTCAACTTGGCAATTTGAGTCAGCAAGTCATCAATTTCAGGAGTGTCCTCAGGCTTGCTCACCCAATTATCCGCATGCTTTGGAGCGTGACCAGTGACCACTAGCTAGACAGGATCAAGATTCCCAACATAAAACCATCTTTTCTTCCAGTTGCCATGAGAGTCAAGCAAGTCATACTCAAGATAAACATTGAGTTCCTCAACTGAAACCCAACCCCTCCAAAAACTTCCGTCCTAGTTGCACTGGGATGCGGCTTACGGCGAAACAACTTTCTAAAAAGATTAAGGCTAGGAGGGACACCTAGGGACACCTCACACAAGTGTACAAAGATAGCCATATGGAGCACACCATTGGGATTCAAGTGAACTAACTGAAGGTTGTAGTACTTGAGAATACCTCTGAAGAAGTCAGAGGTGGGCACTGTCAGTCCTCTCTCGACGAAATGTGCAAGCATGATTGTCTCCTTCGGGTGCTCCTCAAACTGCCACGCATTGCCAAAAGCAGGCCTTCACTCAAGTTCAAGCTTTGGTTGAAGAAGCTTAGCATCGACCAAAGCCTGGACCACTAGTTCCTTCATCACAGAGTGCTGCCAGGTGATCCCAGGCGGCGGTGGCACAATCTGGTTTGTCGGGCCACACTTCGGCGCCGGTAGTGCGAGCTCTTTGCCTTTCTTGGATTTAGATCTCACCTTACTGGTGGCCGCGGCTTCTCCTTGGTTTTTCTCCTGTTTCTTCCTCATCTTCTTGACGCGCATCAGTCAGTCTCAGGAAAGGTGGAGGAGGGAAGGATCGGTAGTAGATCTCACTCAAGGGCGAGGATAAGACTACAATGGCGGCGGCGGCACAAGGAAGAGCGGCGGCTCTAGATGCGCAGGAAAGGAGCGCAAAAAATAGATCTGCTAAAAACGATGTACCGATAATTACCATTGGGCCCCCTGTTATATCTCCATCACCTCCGGATTCCAAGCATCAATCAAGCAATGGTCAGATATAAATCAGATTTACCACCATAATTTCCAATGGATACTCTGACCAAAGGTTTGACCACCTCATCGACTACAAAAAATTGCCTAAGTGCTCGGGGGCTGCGGATACCGTACCCGCTGGATAAAGTTTTCTTTTTTGTGAAGACTACTTAAGTTAGAGCAAAGTCACAGGATTGACCCTCAGCCTAATTCTTCGATTCAACCTAAGGCTCGGGGGCTACTCCATATGGAGTGCGATTGTCATCGCACTACCATATAAAAAGTCTCAAGGAAAAGGTTAGTCAAACATTGGAGGATGCTGAGAGTACCTTCCAGTCATGCGATAGCACCAGTACTCGAAGGATTGGCCGCATCTACAACTCAGAAAGCACCAAGGAGAACTCAGGCGACTTCCTCAAGTACCCGGAGCTTTTCTCTCGACTACAAAGTACTCGGGGGCTTGTCGGGCATACATCCCCAGGCCCACGAGTAGGCCTTGTACGGCCCACTCAGGGACGTACTCGGATGAGATTAGGATATGGAAGGCTATACCACATGGTAACATAGCCTCCACATACCCCCAAAGACTAGTCGGAATAGACAAGGAAACTACTCTACTAATTAGGAGTAGAATTTTGTAACCATGTCTGACTAGGACTCCACCCTGTAACCCTGTTACCCCGACTATATAAGGGCAGGCAGGGACCCCCCCACAAAACAGAAGCTAAGAAGTTCAATACAATCAACACACAGGACATAAGGTATTACGCGATCTAGCGGTCCGAACATATCTGAATCATGTTTCCTTGCGTCACCATCGACTCCTTGATTCTCGACAACACCCACCGTACAATAGACCACCTAGGGTACCCCCTAGGTGGGTTTGCCAGTCTAAAACACCGACAACCGGAGAATTTTCCTAGCACGTCCTTGATAATCTCTAATAGTGGATGAGGCTCCACACCTTCAACCGAATGCTTCACCATATCAGCAATGGGCTGGGCGGCTTCACAGATCTTATTCAGAGTAAAAGTCACAGAAAATGCCTCAGCCTCACGCTCTTGGATCGTCTTCATGGTATTGACCAATTCGACGTCTACATCCTCATGCATCTTCTTCTCCTTCTCTAGGTGATGCTCCATCTGCTCATATTGCAACACTAGCTTGTCATGTTGATCAGCCAAATGATAGTGAGCATTCTTCCAATCATCAACCTGTCCATGGAGATCACGTTCAAATTTCTCACAGCATACGGATCCAAGGCACAAGATGAGTCAGTCTAGCAAGCAAAATCAGTACTTGACAAGGAACAAGGGAATGATATTACTATGCAGAGACTGCGTCATAGACTTGTTACGACTGCTAAGGTGATCCTTTTCATCTGTCAGTTGTTGTATTTGGTTTCGAAGATTGGCAGTTACTCCATCATGCTTCATCATCAGTCGGGAGATGAAAAGTTTCTCTTTTGCTAGTTCTTTCTTCAGGGCTTTAGCACGGAGTACTGTCTCACCATACCCTTCTAGTATCTGAGACTTGCGCTGCGCATGCGTGACAAGGTCCTGCACCATAATAAGTACTCGTATGAGCACAAGAGTAGCAATTTCAATGACTACATGAAGTCCAAGAAGCATAGTCGTACCTCACTTTGTTTCCCAAGATGGCAGTGCATGTCCATCATACATAACTTGCACTAACACTAATAATGTCTCCATGCTAATGAACAACAACAAATAGTGGAACCCATTGCTGATTTTCCTTTATCACAAAATGAATTACTTGTTGTTCCTTGTGATAAAGAGGACTTGTGTGATGATGATTCTTTTACTCCTATACCACAAGTAGTGAATAAGTGTGATACTTTTGGTTTGGAATCATACAAATGTGCTGAAGATAAGCTTTTTCATCCTATTACTTGTGCACAAGATGAACTAAATTTGCTATCCTCTTTAAATACTTTGGGTTATATTGAATTTGATGTTCTATGTAATCTAAGTTGTCTAAAAGAGAAACTTAAATTTGATTCTGGTTTGCCAAGCTTTAATCATAGTTCGCTTCATCCAATTGGCAAATAAGATAGCAAAGGAGAATATTTGGTGCATCAAGTTTATATTTGCTCTAATCTGAAATATCCTTTTGGGCTACAATACCATGACCAAATAGAGGGCTGCACTAACACTAATAATGTCTTGCAAAGTTTTCCTAGTTTTTCCCATATGCAACAGGGTAAGACCAAAGAAGGGAAGCATTACTGGTTGTGGCCATGCAGCATTGCCATCACTCTATGCTCCAACATCAAAGCAAGCACCTTAGAATGCTATTGGAGCAAGTCGAGGACGACTTGCAGCCAACAAGGGGAGAATGATGAGGACATAACCTGCTCGGATACAACCACATTAGTAATTTTTGATTCACAGGTGAAATAATTCTTTACCATGATTGTATTTGATACATTTGATGAATTGATGTTGCACCATGATGTGTGTTCGTTGTCAATTTTAGAAATACATACGTGGAGCAAAACTAGTGTTAAACACACATGGAAGGCATGGAGGACCAAAGAAGTAGATTGCGGGCCAAGTTCAAGTATTCCCAACGTCCTCAACCAGGCCACCATGTCACTTTTGGACCAAGGAAAGAAAGAGATCCAATCCAACATGTTTTGGCGCTGGATTCGGACTGCAGCTCTACCCTAACTTGCAACGGCCGCCACGACCTCATCCGGACTCTGTTTTGGGCGTTCAAATACTCATTGGAATCCTTATGAAGTCTATTTTCATATGGATGTGGACTCATATACATATCTGTTCTTACACAGACGCAATCATCGAAATATTACCAAGAGGTTTTCTGTCAAGAGGTGCTGCGTCGCATTATTTTGGCCCAATGGGTCGTGTATCAAGTTGGGTCCATCAGGGACATGTCCTAGGGTTGGAGCATGACCCCAACACCCCCCTAGTCATCCTCCTAGGTATTAATAAGGATTAGAGCCGCCACAAACAGATTGGATTTTATTTTGTTGAAAGTTTAGCCATTGCTACTTCCTTGTAGATGCGTGTGTCGAATAGACCATCCGTTCTACTTGATTCAGAACCCCAACTTTATGAGTTCAGATTAGTTTTCATCTTCATATTTGCAATTGAGTTGCTTGTTCTACTTATTCTTGCTTGTTCTTCGATTGGTTGCAGGACGAGTGCCCTAGTGGCCGGGTGACGCGCTCCACAAGTCGGGCCGTGAACGTCGTCTTCATCGACCAATCGAGTTATCCCATGCCTCTCATCGAAAGATCGGGAATCAACCCTAGTGGGTTCATATCACCTTCTCAGGTATCTTCAGCTCGGGGGCTGGTAGCACTATTCAGTAGTTGATGCAATAATGTTGTGCATGAGGGCCGCCACGGCAACTACGGCACTTGGAGTAGACGATGTCACCATGGGTTGTTCTTGATGCTCAGCGGCTAGTGACACCGGGCCAATGTCTTGAGCTAGGAGGCTATCACCATGAATGATATACTTGGAGCCAGGCCTCGATAGCTCCACGTCTGAGGATTTCCTGCATAAAGAAAAGACCACCCAACCATGAGTACCACAGACCAAGAGCTACAATAAGTACTCAACAAGTGCAAGAAGAGTACCTCGAAGATCTTCTCAACTTAAGCATAGGTTTGCCTGTTGGACATAGAGGCTTGACAGTTGGAGGTGACCCTTTTGGCACGGCCTGCACATCCACGATAGGATCTTGGCCAGCCTTGAGGACTGCCTCCACTATTTGAGTTGTTCTTGAGCCAGCAAGGTCCACCGCATGACTGGACGAGTTGTCCTCAATGACGGTTTGAGGCTTTGGATCATCCTCAATTTCAATAATCTCCTCGGTGATCGGTGATTCATCTTGAGCAGCCAAAGCAGTTGCCATTTTAGCATCCGTTGCCTGCTCGAGTACCTACAAACCATTAGTGTCATCCTTAGTAGACATGGTGGTGACATTGGGGAAATTCTTCAGCAACACATAATATTCAAGGTCTTGCCCTTCCTCAAAGCTAATTACGTTGGGCGGGACTGTTGGAGGTATGCCCTAGAGGCAATCATAGAGATGATGATATTCCATTTGTATCCATGATTTGTATATTGTGTTCATTGAATATCCATTAAAGGCTACTTGAATTGATTTGCAATTATGTGAATTGTATGTGAAACTCTTTACTTGTATGGTTATTCTAAAGTTGTCCCTAGTCGGAGTTCATGTGAGGACACACATGAATATTAGACTAGCACATGTATTAGTTGATGACTATGTTTCACAAGTCATGGACATGGAGATGTTGAACTAATAATGTGGACACATGTGGAGACATGTGTTAGGACTGACCCAACACGAGAAGTAGTTCTCTCTTTAAACAACATATACGCTTTGTCCTTAGACCTGAGATTGTCGCATGTATTCTAGATGTGAATTGACCTACTTAGGGGCTATCAAAGGCTACGCCGTAACAGGGTAGTTATAAAGGTAGCTTTCGGGTTTGCCAAGAAGCATGCTATGAGACATGGTCAATCAAGATGGGATTTGCCCCTCTCTGATTGAGAGTGATATCTCTGGGCCCCTCGAGTGATCGGATCCGAAAATGCATGGCCATGCTACGTACGGTTAAGAGTTAACCTACAAAGGGGTTCCGAATCACAGGATCGAGAAAGAGCGGTCGGCTTGAAGCTAGACCAAATATCGTGAGGCAAAGGGAATAGCATGTATATTATGTTGTGATGGTTCGTCTGATATGATCTTCGTATGCGTATAGGAGTTGGCACGTCTTGCTAGAGGCCGCTACCGACTATTGGGCCGAGTAGGAGTACTCGGGCCATGTCTATACGTATCCGAACCCAAAGGGTCGCACACTTAAGGGGCTGGAAGCCCAATTCGGATTTGATCCGAGTTGGATTAGGTTTAGGAGTACTAATGGGCCTCGGATCCAGAGGCCCATCAGGAACCCCTATAAATAGAGGGGTAGGGGCGCCCTAGGGTTTCACACCTTTTGGCTGAACACACTTGCCGCGCCTCCCACGCCCTCGCCTGTTGCAACTCGCGGATCTAGCAGTCCGGCTTGCGACGCTTCCTCCCTGCACGTGTGGATACCTTGGAGGTGTTGCGCCTGCAGCACTTGGACGAGCCATCGACGAGCCGCCGACGAGCCACGACGAGCCGACGACGAGCCGCGGCACCGGAGGCGATCTTGCTGTGCACGTGGACGAGCTGCTGAGGAGCTGCTGGACGTGATCGACTACGTACGACTACGTTGATCGACTACGTACGACTACGTGATCGTCTTCACTGCACCGACGCATATCTACATCTTCCGCACCAGTAGTGCGTCGAGTGGTAATCCCGTGATCCTTATACGGCAGTTCTTCCTGGTTATACGCGGTAGAAATTTTGATTTGCGCTAGCGTAGCCTACCTCGTATCCCAACAGTGGTATCAAGAGCCGTAGCTGCTTAGTTTTGGATTCGGGATGTGTGCATATGGAGATATGCGAGTTCTCTGTTTGATCTATGTCCTGATTTTGTGCCCTTGCTACAATGGTAGTGTAACGACATACTCCTACCGGTCGGTTTCCGCCATCGGAGTTAAGTGATACACGTAAATCCAGTTGCAGTGAGGGAAGATCAATATGATTGGTCTAATCGAGATCCAGGGTCATACGCCAGGCGCATTAGATGTGCAATAGTAGATGTGATCTACTGCCGGGGTCGGGATTTTGCCGTATGCGTATGCTTCGGTAAATCAGCCGTAACTTTTCGGTACGATCTCGGATTGGGGCGATTTCTATATGAAAATTGATCTACAGAAAAAGTTACACATGAAATTCAACGGTTTTACCGTTTTCGGCGAAATTAGATTTCCCAAATTCGGCTTGGAAGATGGAGTTTCAGGCCTCCGAAGTTTGGAACGTTAGGACGCCTAACTCTCTTTTGCAGGATGTATGTATGTATCTTGTGATCAGTATGGCCCCCTTGTGTATGAGATGCATGTGTGTAACTCATTCGTGACCTGCGTGTCACGCGTACGGCAACACGGCAGGAGCCATATGTGTTGTCACTTTATTGTAATTAATGGTCTGCGTACCAATCTGTGATGATCCAAGCAACTATGTAATCTTCATTACTAGATTCTTTACTAGCTATTAGGCGTAATAGCATAGTTCTTGGAGGACTCATCACCAGGAGGATGGCACACACACATGGGACATGGAGATGGAGATCACCATGGTGAACAGGTTCTATGGAGATGGAGATTACCATATGAAAACGGGCCATACTGTGTCACAAGCTGTGTGAATGCTATTCTATTTATGTTTTACTTTCTGCATGCTGTGATGTTAGAAGTAGAACGATCCCTCGCAAAGTTTAAGTTAGTATGCCCTCCCAACTAAAACTTGCACCGTCCCATGTCTTGTACAATTAGTGGTGGGTCTATGAAATTAGGGTGCCACTAGTTTTCCTTGACTAGACGGGTTTGTGTCGGACACTTACACGCATAAGGGTTGGTTAGCTTAACGAGGTCATCTTAACGGTTAAGGACCTTGGGGCATAAAGGTTGGGCGCCGAGACATAGAGATGTCACCCAACAACAGGAGTCATATGTGATATGATTAGCAAAAGTTGCTTACCGATCTACCTCGTTTGCTAGCGGTGATGCTAAAGCTCACTAGTAGACTTGTTAGTTGTGGATCCTGAATCACTAAGTTTCAATAGAGGGATATTGATTTTAGTGGGAGTAGATTCTGTTAAAATAGCTTAATGTAATTTGCTCTATCATGGATACGTTTGTCTTAGTGTATTTTGCATTACTTTTGTTGTAGATTAAATGGCACCTAGCAACACCACCACATCGTTTGCTTTGCGTTCGGTCCTTGAGAAGGACAAGTTGAATGGAACAAACTACTCGGATTGGATCCGTAACCTGAGAATTGTTCTCAGGGCTGAGAAAAAGGAAGATGTTCTAGACAACCCACTACCAGAAGAACCTGCTGAGGATGCACCCGCTGCTGCTAAGAATGCTTACAAGAAAGCATGTGATGCTAACCTCGAAGTAAGCTGCCTTATGCTTGCTTGCATGGAACCCGAGCTGCAGATGCAGTTCGAAACAAACCATGAGGCGCACGATATGATCGTGGCGCTTAGAGACATGTTCCAAACACAGGCCAGGACTGAAAGGTTCAATGTGTCTAAGGCCTTTGTTGAGAGCAAGTTAGCAGAAGGCGCAGCAGTAGGACCACACGTAATCAAGATGGTTGGTTACACTCAACGGTTGGAGAAGCTAGGCTTCCCACTGGGCCAAGAGTTGGCCACTGATTTCATTCTTTCATCTCTTCCGGCTAGCTATGGGAACTTCATCTCGAACTACCATATGCATGGGACGGAGAAGGGTCTGAATGAGCTGTGTGGTATGCTCAAGACAGCAGAGGCTGACATTAAGAAAAGCGCTAGTACCAGCCATGTGATGGCGATACAGAACAAGCCCAGCTTTAAGAAGAAGGGCAATTCTTGGAAGAAGAAGGGCAAGGCTGGAACGTCCAAGCCAAACCCAGCGCCCAAGGTTAAAGCTGGACCTGGACCTGCTCCAGACAAAGAGTGCTTTTACTGTCATGAACTTGGTCACTGGAAGAGAAACTGCAAGCAGTACCTAGCTTCGTTGAAGAATGGCAGAAGTAAGAGTACTTCTACCTCAGGTACGCTTGTTGTTTATGTTATAGACAACATATTTCTCGCTGATACAGTTATTAATTCTTGGGTATTTGATACCGGATCGGTTGCTCATATTTGCAATTCGATGCAGGGAATGATAAGAAGTAGAAGCGTGGAAAGAGGAGAAGTTGATTTCCGCGTGGGCAATAATGCAAGAGTTGCTGCTTTAACCGTCGGGACGATGCAACTCCACCTCCCGTCAGGATTTATTATGGAGTTGAATAATGTTTGATGAAGGATGGTTATTCATTTGCGAGTGAAAACAATGGTTGTGTGATCTCTAAGAATAATATGTTTATGGCTTTTGAAAACAATGGTTGTGTGATCTCTAAGAATAATATGTTTATGGCTTTTGCACCCATTGTGAATGGATTGTTTGTTTTATGAGTCCTACCTACTTGTGGCATTGTCGTTTGGGTCATATAAGTGATAAGCGCATGAAGAAGCTCCATTCTGATGGACTTCTAACTTCGTTTGATTTTGAATCATACGAGACATGCGAGGCTTGCTTGCTAGGCAAGATGACCAAGACGCCTTTCACAGGATTTCCTAAGAGAGCAGTAGACTTGTTGGAACTCGTACATAGTGATGTATGCGGACCAATGAGCACGACGGCTAGAGGAGGATTCCAATACTTCATAACTTTCACTGATGATTTTAGTAGATACGGCTATGTCTACTTGATGAGGCACAAGTCTGAAACCTTTGAAAAGTTCAAGGAATTTCAGAATGAAGTTGAAAATCAGCGTGGCAAGAAAATTAAGGCCTTACGATCTGATCGTGGAGGCGAGTATTTGAGCCACGAGTTTAGCAATCATCTAAAGAGTTGCGGAATTGTTCCACAACTTACGCCGCCTGGAACACCTCAGAGAAATGGTGTGTCCGAGCGACGTAATCGAACTTTGTTAGACATGGTTCGATCAATGATGAGCCAGTCGGACCTACCGTTGTCATTTTGGGGATACGCTCTAGAAACAGTAGCTTTCACACTTAATAGGGTACCATCTAAATCCGTAGTTAAGACACCATATGAGATGTGGACTGGAAAGGTTCCTAGTTTGTCTTTTCTAAAGATTTGGGGATGTGAAGTGTTTGTCAAGCGACTTCAGTCAGACAAGATCACACCCAAGTCGGATAAGTGCATTTTCGTGGGATATCCAAAGGAAACTTTGGGATATTATTTCTACAACCGATCAGAAGGCAAAGTGTTTGTCGCTCGGAACGGGGTTTTCCTAGAGAAAGAGTTTCTCAAAGGAGAAAAGAGTGGAAAGACAGTGCATCTTGAAGAAGTTCAAGATGAGCCAATCGGGCAAGAATCAATGAGTGATGCTAACGTAGCAGAACAAGTTGAGATACCCATGGCAAGAGAAGCACCGCCACAACCACGAAGGTCGGCAAGGCTCCGCGAAATGCGGGAAATATTATTGTTGGACAATGATGAGCCTGCGACATATGCAGAAGCAATGATGGACCCAGACTCCGAAAAATGGCAGAGTGCCATGCAATCCGAAATAGAGTCCATGGGAGACAATCAAGTTTGGAACTTGGTTGACCCGCCTGATGGTGTTAAAGCCATAGAGTGCAAGTGGATCTATAAGAAGAAAAAGGACATGGATGGAAATGTTCACATCTACAAAGCACGACTTGTCGCAAAAGGTTTTCGACAAGTTCAAGGAGTTGACTACGACGAGACCTTCTCGCCCGTAGTGATGCTTAAGTCCATTCGGATTATTCTAGCTATAGCTGCATATTTCGATTATGAGATATGGCAGATGGATGTCAAGACAGCTTTCCTGAATGGAAACCTAGCTCAGGACGTGTATATGATACCGCCCGAGGGTTTTATCGATCCGAAAAATGCTGGAAAGGTATGCAAGCTTCAGAGATCCATTTATGGATTGAAGCAAGCATCTAGGAGTTGGAACATTCGTTTTGATGAAGTGGTCAAAGGGTTTGACTTCACCAAGAACGAAGAAGAGTCTTGTGTTTACAAGAAGGTTAGTGGGAGCTCTGTAGTATTTCTAATCTTATATGTGGATGACTTATTACTGATTGGAAATAACATTCCTATGCTTGAGTCTGTAAAGACTTCACTGAAAAATAGTTTTTCGATGAAGGACTTAGGGGAAGCGGCATATATTCTGGGTATTAAGATCTATAGAGATAGATCGAGAAGGCTTATAGGTTTAAGCCAAGATACTTACATTGACAAAGTGTTGAAGCGGTTCAGCATGGAAGAGGCAAAGAAAGGGTTCTTGCCTATGTCACATGGCATACATCTCAGCAAGACTCAGTGTCCTTCGACTGCTGATGAGCGGGATCGCATGAGTAGAGTGCCATATGCCTCGGCTATTGGATCTATCATGTATGCAATGATAAGTACTCGCCCAGATGTTTCATATGCGCTAAGTATGACAAGTAGACACCAATCTGATCCAGGTGAGAGTCACTGGACAGCGGTGAAAAACATTCTTAAGTACTTGAGAAGGACTAAAGATATGTTCCTCGTCTATGGAGGTCAGGAGGAGCTCGTTGTAACAGGTTACACCGATGCTAGTTTCCAAACCGACAGAGACGATTCAAAGTCACAATCAGGATTTGTGTTCACGCTAAATGGTGGTGCTGTTAGTTGGAAGAGTTCCAAGCAGGAGACGGTGGCCGATTCTACGACAGAAGCCGAGTACATCGCGGCTTCGGAAGCCGCGAAGGAAGGTGTTTGGATAAGGAATTTCCTCATTGAGCTTGGTGTGTTCCCGAATGCGTCCAGCCCATTGAATCTCTACTGTGATAACAATGGGGCAATTGCGCAAGCAAAGGAGCCAAGGAACCACCAGAAGAACAAACACGTAATGCGGCGATTTCATCTCATTCGAGACTTCGTTAACCGGGGTGAGATCAAGATATGCAAAATACACACGGATCTGAACATTTCTGATCCGTTGACAAAACCACTCCCGCAGGCTAAGCATGATGCGCATGTAAGAGCTATGGGTATTAGGTACCTTCTAGATTGACTCTAGTGCAAGTGGGAGACTGTTGGAGGTATGCTCTAGAGGCAATCATAGAGATGATGATATTCCATTTGTATCCATGATTTGTATATTGTGTTCATTGAATATCCATTAAAGGCTACTTGAATTGATTTGCAATTATGTGAATTGTATGTGAAACTCTTTACTTGTATGGTTATTCTAAAGTTGTCCCTAGTCGGAGTTCATGTGAGGACACACATGAATATTAGACTAGCACATGTATTAGTTGATGACTATGTTTCACAAGTCATGGACATGGAGATGTTGAACTAATAATGTGGACACATGTGGAGACATGTGTTAGGACTGACCCAACATGAGAAGTAGTTCTCTCTTTAAACAACATATACGCTTTGTCCTTAGACCTGAGATTGTCGCATGTATTCTAGATGTGGATTGACCTACTTAGGGGCTATCAAAGGCTACGCCGTAACAGGGTAGTTATAAAGGTAGCTTTTGGGTTTGTCAAGAAGCATGCTATGAGACATGGTCAATCAAGATGGGATTTGCCCCTCTCTGATTGAGAGTGATATCTCTGGGCCCCTCGAGTGATCGGATCCGAAAATGCATGGCCATGCTACGTACGGTTAAGAGTTAACCTACAAAGGGGTTCCGAATCACAGGATCGAGAAAGAGCGGTCGGCTTGAAGCTAGACCAAATATCGTGAGGCAAAGGGAATAGCATGTATATTATGTTGTGATGGTTCGTCTGATATGATCTTCGTATGCGTATAGGAGTTGGCACGTCTTGCTAGAGGCCGCTACCGACTATTGGGCCGAGTAGGAGTACTCGGGCCATGTCTATACGTATCCGAACCCAAAGGGTCGCACACTTAAGGGGCTGGAAGCCCAATTCGGATTTGATCCGAGTTGGATTAGGTTTAGGAGTACTAATGGGCCTCGGATCCAGAGGCCCATCAGGAACCCCTATAAATAGAGGGGTGGGGGCGCCCTAGGGTTTCACACCTTTTGGCTGAACACACTTGCCGCGCCTCCCACGCCCTCGCCTGTTGCAACTCGCGGATCTAGCAGTCCAGCTTGCGACGCTTCCTCCCTGCACGTGTGGATACCTTGGAGGTGTTGCGCCTGCAGCACTTGGACGAGCCATCGACGAGCCGCCGACGAGCCACGACGAGCCGACGACGAGCCGCGGCACCGGAGGCGATCTTGCTGTGCACGTGGACGAGCTGCTGAGGAGCTGCTGGACGTGATCGACTACGTACGACTACGTTGATCGACTACGTACGACTACGTGATCGTCTTCACTGCACCGACGCATATCTACATCTTCCGCACCAGTAGTGCGTCGAGTGGTAATCCCGTGATCCTTATACGGCAGTTCTTCCTGGTTATACGCGGTAGAAATTTTGATTTGCGCTAGCGTAGCCTACCTCGTATCCCAACAGGGACATCATCACCAGTCGCTTCCCAACAGTGGAACATTTCTTCTTGGACAGCTTTGAGATAGCATCTCCGAAAGCCTCCATCGCAGAGCGCTTGCTCGCGCTGGAGGATGACCAGCTTTATCAGACAGTCGGGCCTTTATTCCAAACTACTCTGTGGCACCACAGCTGGTATCGCTGGAGGACTCAGGTACTTCTTCGTCCTGCTCCTCAACAACCCTAGCATCATCCAGCGTAATTGCGCATGGAGTGGCATCAGAAGTGCCTTCAAGATCGGGTAGAGGAGCCGCAGAGAAATACAAATGAGCATCTTCCTGCAGACAACAAGTTAGTGGGACAAAAACTTCAAATAAGTACTCAGAGGCTCAGTCATTGAACTCTCGAACAATGGTACGAATCCTATCAGCATTGTTGAACATCTAGCAAATCCTGAACATGATCACGTTGGTACTAATATCATTGGGGGAGAATCGTGATGGATTGTCAGGACCAGTATACTCATATCCATAATTGTAGCATTTCTGAAGGGGTTGAATGCAGTGTTTCATCAAACTGTAGGCCACGCCGACTCTAGTGAGGCCCTAACTCTTGGGCGCAGCAATCCTCTTGAGGAAATCCGGAATTTGAAGGCACTCTGCATGTTTTGACTCATGCAGCTTTGGGTTGTGGTTGCCAATGTAGCACCACTTCTCCTTCCAGTTGGCATTGGACTCCTTCAACTTGTAGTTGATGTACAAACTACTCTTGTCCTACCACAACTGGATCCCTACCCCTCCAATGAGTACCATGTGCTCCTTTTTCGGTTGCGGCTTCACATGGAAGAACTTTCAGAAGAGTTGGAAGTGCGGTTTGATCCCTAGGAAAGCTTCACAAAAATGCACAAAAATGACACACGGAAGATCCCTATTAGGTTCAAATCCACCAGTTCCAATTTGTAATAATGGAGGAGACTGCGCATGAAATCACACACTGGCAATCCAAGAACTCGCTCCAAGAAGAGAGGAAAGATTACTATTTCATTCTTGTATGTCACCAAGGGGAAAGGATTGTGCAGAGCAGATCTCGACTTGATGATGTCTTTCTCCTGGTGCAACTTTGCGGTCACATATGCCTGGAGATCCTCCTTGGTCATCATAGATGGTTTCTAGGCGCACAGAGCGACATGCGGTTGCTTGATGTCAACAAATCCATACTTCAACGTTGGTAGTTGCAATTCCTTCTTCTAGCCGGTTTTCTTCTTCTTCTCCCCCTCAGCGGGCTTAGATGTAGATGGATTTCTCCCCATCCTAGATGTCACGAGTGTCTTCTCTCGCATATGCTCGGGGGCTAGGGATTGGGGGGTGGCAGCACTATGTTGATGGCTCTTAAGTACCAAATCTAGGCTGTCAACTCCTGCATAAACACAAAAAATATGAGCACCAACAGTAGTGGTAGGAGTTATTACTAATGAATTCCACAAGTGTTGGTGAATATTTGTATGCAGGTCCATTAAGGGAGAAAACACACCTCAGGAGCAAGGAAACATACTCTCAACAAATCAGGAGTAAGCACATGGATTAAAGGGCCCACAAACAGGAGTAAAATGATAAGATTCACCGCAAAGCACCCCGTACCCAAGTGAAAACCCACTTGGTAGCCACCCAGCAAAGGCGGTTGGCTAAGGCGGTTGCCAGGGGTTGGCCGAACCCCTAGTCAGCTGAATCCCTATTGGCTCCACTCACCTCCAGCCGCAATGTGTCACCAGTAACTGACCTTGCAATGACGATTGTAGAAGATTCCTGGAATATTCCCCTTGGAACTAACCCCCAAGTGCCTATAAATATGAGGGGAGGGGTCTTATTTGAGGACAGCAACCACAACCACACCTTCCAACTCCACTTCCACTCCTATCAAGAGAAGAGCTCCATGGTAAAGCATTGCTTAGGCTAGTGCTTAGGATAGGAAGAGAGTGAGAGAGAGAGAGGGAGTAGTTTGGAGGAGTGCTGAGTTCCTCGGCACTCTACTCTAGCCATGTACCTCTACGAGTGCTAGCTTCCTTTGGTATAAGTAAGTAAGTATTTGTGATTCTTCTATGGTTTAGTGCTTTACTTATAAGTGAGATCAGTTCTCTTACTCGCGGATTCGTCACTTTGTATTTATACAGAGTGCTACATATCTACTACGGGTCGACAGACGTAGTTAGATTGTAGTAGTAATTAGTAGTGTAGATGTGGTGTCTGGGCTAAGGGTTATCCTTCGGTTGCCTTATATCCCACAGGTTGCTAGAGGTAGGCCATAGGTGGTGATTGCCCTATTGGTCCTTTGTAATCCTCCACATTCGGATATAGTGTAGAGCCATTGGCCGGAGGTGCCCGACTAATTCAGGGTAAGCCAGTGCCCGAAGCGAGTATCTTGACCAAGAGATCAACCTTTAACTTATCCATCACTATCCATAAGAATCCTCTCTATCGTTCAAAAACCTTTGGTTGGTTGTCCTTGGATACTAGAGTTGTAGGTATACACACACGTTCCCCTGGATTTGATACTCTTGGTATACTCTGAGGTGAAAGCTACCATGGTATCCGTGCGCTTGCGGATTCATTCGCACATCGCTAAAATACCCAACACGCTAGCGCTCAAAGATGGAGCAGTGGAGGTAGCACAAGGGCTATAGTGTGGAAGATGAATGGGCAAATGGAGAAAGTGAAATAGAGGGGATAATGACCCCTGTTATTTATAAAGATGGCGTAGTAAAATTGGGCAGTGAATCTTTTTGATTTAAAGGGTTTCCAAAAAATCATGAGATCTGACTGCGGGTTACCTTTATTTCAGAAACAGATGAGAATATTCCAAGAAATGGTCATGTTGACCAAGTTTGACCCGTATACCCATCAAACTAGTTGGCTAAAGGATCGGGTGCTATGTACCACGAGTCCATCAACAAAAAAGTTTATTCTCCTGGTTTTAAGGGAACATTGAAGCATATTTATAGTTGACACTTAGCCTGATTCTTCAATTCAAGCTGAGGCTCGGAGGCTACTCGATATGAAGTGCAATTTTTATCGCACTTCCATATAAAATTCAAGTTAGATGCTAAGGTTAAAATAAATAGGGCTTGAGCACATCCAGCCTCATGGCAGTTTTTGAGTATCTTTGAAGATTCAACTAGATGAAGTACTCGGAGAGCACCAAAAGTACTTGGTAAAGGTTTGCAAAAGTACTCGGGGGATTGTCGTACAAACCTTCTATGGGCCCACCATCAGGTCTGGACAGTCCCAAATATGGGGCTAGACATCAAGATGTATCTAGCATGAAGACCTTGGTGCAGGACGGCGTAGTCTACATGGGAAGAAAGGAACTAGTGAACGATTAGGAAAGTACTCATTGTAATAAGAGTAGAACTCCTCTAGTCGTATCCAACTAGTATTTTGTTGACAGTCATTAAGTACCAAATATGACTATCAATATACTCAAGAATAAAGGAGGATTCACATTTCTTACACACATATTTGGTTTCGAATAATGTAGTTCCACTTGACCTAGGACAATATTTGGTTGCCGGTGAAATAACACAAAATGATGGAGAAAGCACACTCTATGGATCCAAGAAACATGCTTCAGACCAATGGGAGGTTGCCACATGTGCATCCCAGGGATTGAAGGTCCACAAACCACCACAACCGCCTTAATCCACCAGAGAACACACACAACCACCATTGGGACCCACCAAGCAGTCACCCAGAGAAAGGCGGTTGCGAAGGGGGCCCAGAAGGGGTCGGCTGAACCAAGGGTTCGGCCGAACTGCCCTTGTCCCTTCTTGTCTCCAACTTCCACATGGTTTCAGTTTAGGTTGGTTAAGGGATATTCCTCAAAGATTCCCTCACAGAATCACCTCTTGGAGCCTATAAATATGAGGGGAGGGCCTCCATTCTAGGACACATACACAACTAGTGATTCACTCTCTCCCTCTGTGTTTCAAAGTTACTGGAGTTAGTCTAGAGTAGCTCTAGTTTAGGTTCCATGTCTCCTTGGAGTCTAGGGTATGGCTCTAGTATCTTTTATTACTAGGTTGACTTTATCTATTCAAAGTATACATATTCTTTATTTAGTATTGTGCATGGTTCTTATTTGCATGACTTAGATATATACCTTTGCTATGTTGATGTGCTAGGCTTATACGCTCATATCCTAGTCGTATACTATTGCTATCATAGTATAAGCTTATATCCTCTCATGTATGCCTTGAGACCATGCTTTAGTACATACTCTGTGTGCATATATACCTTGTATATCTTAGTTGATCTATGCTAAGGCATCGGTTCAATGGCCATTTCTATGGCAACTTTAGCTTTTGTCACAATAGCTTGGGGCGGCTGGAGTGTTGTTAATAATGCAAGCATGGTGATTGGATTTCTTAGCTTCATTTGATATGAGTTTTCCCCATGGGCCGTAGAGGTAGGCTGCAGGTGGTGATAGCTCTGTTGGTCCTTTGTAATCCTCCACGTTCTGGTACACTGTAGGAGTTCGTAAATTAGCAGTAACTTTACTGGGCATAACCAGTATGGGTATTGTCTCTCCGTGTGTGCCTGGGTGCATAGGCCTGAGTTCTATAAAATGTGTATGTATGTTATGCTTGTATGATCTGTGCACTATATAGCAAGTACATATGAACCTAGAGCTAACTTTTAGTCCTTCTCCCTAGCTTCATTATCTTGAGATGATTCCTGTGTGTGTCACACTACATATCTATCTATCTTACCCCTGCCTTGAGTATTGTCTCTATCCATCTATGGTATACTCGTATGCATAGTAAACTCTTTTGATCTACTTGCCTTCCTTTAGGAAATACGGTGCCCTTGGGAATACACTTGGTTGAAATGCTACAACGGTATATCCGTACGCTTGTAGATTTATTTGTGATTATTAAATATACCAACAAGTATTTCTGGTGCCGTTGCTAGGGAAGGCACTTGTTAAAAGTTTTTATTCATAGTAGGTAGATCTTTACTCAAGCAGGCTAACCTTGATACGTCTTCTCTATCTTTGATGTGAAGACAGGTAGTGTATGACTGGTTTTGACTTGCCGACAAATTTTGCTAAGAATCCAGAGTCACTTGTGAGAAGGGTATGATCTCGTGTCATTCCTCCTCAGATTACTCTCTTGTCAGTCAACCTAGCTTTCTTTGCACCATCTACATCAAACGCGATGACCCAGAAGAGTCTTCGTGAGTACTCCACTCCCTCAGCCTCTCAGGTGTTGAAAGGTCCTTAGGTGGACATGGGGAATGCAAGCTTCAAGATCAAGACATGTCTTATTACCATGGTGCAGGCTTTCCCATTCTATTAGAAAGACAACGAGGATGCGAGCGTCAATCTGCAGTAGTTCCTGGAGCTCTGCAGCACCTTCACCATCAGAGGGATGAGTAAAGATGCTATTCATCTCCGATTGTTCCCTTTTTTCTTCTTGGGAGAGAGAAGCAATGGTTCTATGCAAGCCGTTCGGAGATTAATACATGGGATAAATGCTCGACGGCATTCCTTGTGAAGTTCTTTCCGTTAGGCAAAACTAACACCCTTCATGGAAAGATTTTGAGTTTCTAGCAAGCAGCAGTAGAATCAATTCCTAAGGCGTGGGAAAGGCTTCAGGAGTACATCCTAGCCTATCCTCACCATGGTATGGATAATTAGCTCATTCTTCAGAACTTATACAATGGGTTGACTTTGACATCCCGAGGCAATGTTGATGCTACTACTGGAGGAGCCTTCTTATCACTTACCATTGATGCTACTACAGCATTGATCGAGAAGATGGTCTCTAATCAAGGGTGGAGCGATGAATGACTCCAACCCCGTTAGAGAGGTATGCATGCCGTCAAGGAAGCGCACATGCTTACCGCTAAGATGGACCTCCTCATGTAGAGATTGGATGACTACACCAAACAGAAAGCTGTCATGCCCAACACCATCCAAGCTATGAATCCTCACATGACATGTGAGGTTTTTGAAAACACTTGACACTCAAGGAGTAACCGCCTTGAGACTTAGGAGAACGTGTTGTACATGAATAGCAACACCAACGGATATCATCCACAAGGAGACCAAGGGTAGAATCAGCAACGCTCTTACCAAGGAGGTTATACTGGTAATTCTTTCAATGCTAACCAAACCTCCTTTAGAGATCTCATTTTTGGGCAAGCTAAGATCAATGAAAGTTTTACTAAAAAGTTAACTGCGAATGAGAAAACCTTAGATAGCCTCAATATAAAACTTGATGGTCTTTCTTCTGCTTTTAAGAACTAGCTGAGTTTTAATAAAATGCTAGAAACTCAGTTAGCTCAGTTGGCTGCTATTGTTCCTTCTGCTGAGATCAAGAAGGTCCTGGGGCATCCCAAGTCTTCTCATGAAAACATTAGTGCGGTGACCAGTGTAAGCCATCTCGGAGGTCATTTGTTGCTAACCATGTAGGAAAAGCCCATACACTAAGGAAAAAAAACATAGGATGAACTAGTAGCTACAAGCAAGGAAGATTCGAGATATCCGGCGATAAGTTGTTCGATATGTGACTATTACATCGAGCAGGCCCTTTGTGACCATGGAGCAAGTGTCAACATCATGCCTAAGGTAATGTTTGAAAGGTTGAACTATCCTACTCTTTCCCCTACCTTGATAAGGTTGCAGCTAGCCGACTCGACAATCCGATACCCCGAGGGAATAGTAGAGAATCTTCTAGTGAAAATCCGAGGTTCCTACATCTCCGCGGATTTTGTGGTCCTCGATATTGAAGGTGATTTGGGAATGTTGCTCATTCTCATGTGACCATTCTAAAAGACGCCAAGGCAAGGACCAATGTTGAAGCTGGAGAAATCCGCTTCCGTATTGGGGGAAGAATATGACATTCAAATTTCAACTAAGGGAGGACAATGCTACCTAATTGATCAAGAAAATGAGTGGCTAGGGGAGTGGACGGAGCCCCAGCCCCAATCCAAGAAGCCACCAACCATACTAGCAAAACCTAAGAAGACCAAGAAGGTGTGGCGGAAGGTGGAACGAGCGTCTTCATCCACTTCTCCAGGTGTAACACCCCAACCTCCAAAGCCACACTGCCTAGCCCTTCCGAGGGGCAGGCCCGCGTACACACAGCACCCTACTTACACTTTTGTCCTCCCTTCATGTAAAAGAGTTAACCGAGGGTGCTATGGCTAGTGGATAAAGGCTTATAAGTTGTCTCCACCCTTGCACAACTAGCAAGGTGGTACTAAACATGCACACCTGCGCTGATGGGCCACTACTTGGTCATCCAAATTCGGGTTGGGTCTCACATACAGCCCCTTCCCCACCTTAAAGGACCCGACGCCCTCATCAGTCCAACTCACCCACACTTTGTAAAATGTCTAGGAAGGTCGCCTCTTAGCACATGACTGTACGTCCAATGCCGTAACCATATGCCATGCCATCTGTCCCCTCCGAGCCCACACATGCCAAGCATCATTTGCTCGCACACTGACTTGTACACGCAACCGCGAGGGTCAGCTTTGATACCACTTGTAACACCCCGACCTTGAAAGTCGCATCACTCAGCTCTTTGGAGGGGCGAGCCCATGTACACACAGCACCCTACTTGCACTTTCATCCTCGGTTCGTGTAAAAAGAGTTAACCTGAGGGTGTTATAGCTAGTGGATAAATGCTTATAAGCTGGCTCCATCCTTGCTCAACTAGTAAGGTGGTACTAAACATGCACACCTGCTACTAGGCCATTCAAATTTGATCTGGGTGTCACACTAGGATGAGATGCCGAGTGGTAAACACGATGGAGAAGAGTCCAGCTTGTCGGACTCAAAATGGTGAGCCCTTTGTCGAAAGGTAAAATCGGTAGATATCTCATATTTCTCTTTCAAAATTTTGATTTCTCCATCATTTGATTTTGCCAAATGCATATTTGATTTTTCTAACCCACATTTGCATGTTGGAATTTTTCTGGCCAATTTTCCCTTTTCATAAAAAATTCTGATATGATTTTTGAGCTGAAATCCCTTTAAAAAATCTTTTGAGCATTTACAGAGCAAACTTTAGCATGTTGGAGGTATGCCCTAGAGGCAATCATAGAGATGATGATATTCCATTTGTATCCATGATTTGTATATTGTGTTCATTGAATATCCATTAAAAGGCTACTTCAATTGATTTGCAATTATGTGAATTGTATGTGAAACTCTTTACTTGTATGGTTATTCTAAAGTTGTCCCTAGTCGGAGTTCATGTGAGGACACATATGAATATTAGACTAGCACATGTATTAGTTGATGACTATGTTTCACAAGTCATGGACATGGAGATGTTGAACTAATAATGTGGACACATGTGGAGACATGTGCTAGGACTGACCCAACACGAGAAGTAGTTCTCTCTTTAAACAACATATACGCTTTGTCCTTAGACCTGAGATTGTTGCATGTATTCTAGATGTGGATCGACCTACTTAGGGGCTATCAAACGCTATGCCGTAACAGGGTAGTTATAAAGGTAGCTTTCGGGTTTGTCAAGAAGCATGCTATGAGACATGGTCAATCAAGATGGGATTTGCCCCTCTCTGATTGAGAGTGATATCTCTGGGCCCCTCGAGTGATCGGATCCAAAAATGCATGGCCATGCTACATACGGTTAAGAGTTAACCTACAAAGGGATTCTGAATCACAGGATCGAGAAAGAGCGGTCGGCTTGAAGCTAGACCAAATATCGTGAGGCAAAGGGAATAACATATATATTATGTTGTGATGGTTCGTCTGATATGATCTTCGTGTACGTATAGGAGTTGGCACGTCTTGCTAGAGGCCGCTACTGACTATTGGGCCGAGTAGGAGTACTCGGGCCATGTCTATACGTATCCGAACCCATAGGGTCACACACTTAAGGGGCTGGAAGCCCAATTCGGATCTGATCCGAGTTGGATTAGGTTTAGAAGTACTAATGGACCTCGGACCCAGAGGCCCATCAGGAACCTCTATAAATAGAGGGGTGGGGGCGCCCTAGGGTTTTACACCTTTTTGGCGAAACACACCTGCCGCGCCTCCCACGCCCTCTCGCCTGTTGCAACTCGCGGATCTAACAGTCCGACTTGTGACGCTTCCTCCCTGCACGTGTGGATACCTTGGAGGTGTTGCGCCTGCAGCACTTGGACGAGCCGCCGACGAGCCGCCGACGAGCCACGACGAGCCGCGGTACCGGAGGCGATTTTGCTGCACGTGGACGAGCTGCTGAGGAGCTGCTGGACGTGATCGACTACGTACGACTACATTGATCGACTACGTGATCGTCTTCACTGCATCGACGCATATCTACATCTTCCGCACCAGTAGTGCGTCGAGTGGTAATCCCGTGATCCTTATACGGCAGTTCTTCCTGGTTATACACGGTAGAATTTTTGAATTGCGCTAGTGTAGCCTACCTCGTATCCCAACAGTGGTATCAGAGCCGTAGCTACTTAGTTTTGGATTCGGGATGTGTGCATATGGAGATATGTGAGTTTTCCATTTGATCTATGTCCTGGTTTCGTGCCCTTGCTGCAATGGTAGTGTAACGACATACTCCTACCGGTCGGTTTCCGCCATCGGAGTTAAGTGATACACGTAATTCCAGTTGCAGTGAGCAAAGATCAATGTGATTGGTCGAATCGAAATCTAGGGTCATACGCCAGGCACATTAGATGTGCAATAGTAGATGAGATCTACTGCCGGGGTCGGGATTTTTGCCGTATGCGTATGCTTCGGTAAATCAGCCGTAACTTTTCGGTACGATCTCGGATCGGGGCGAATTTTATATGAAAATTGATCTACAGAAAAAGTTACACATGAAATTCAACCGCTTTGCCATTTTCGGCAAAATTAGATTTCCCAAATTCGGCTTGGAAGATGGAGTTTCGGACCTCCGAAGTTTGGAACGTTAGGGCGCCTAACTCTGTTTTGCAGGATGTATGTATGTATCTTGTGATCAGTATGGCCCCCTTGTGTATGTGATGCATGTGTGTAACTCATTCGTGACCTGCGTGTCGCACGTACGGCAACACGGCAGGAGCCATATGTGTTGTCACTTTATTGTATTTAATGGTCTGCGTACCAATCTGTGATGATCCAAGCAACTATGTAATCTTCATTACTAGATTCTTTACTAGCTATTAAGCGTAATAGCATGTTCTAGTTCTTGGAGGACTCATCACCAGGAGGATGGCGCACATGGAACATGGAGATGGAGATCACCATGGTGAACAGGTTCTATGGAGATGGAGATCACCATATGAAAACGGGCCATACTGTGTCACAGCTGTGTGAATGCTATTATGTTTATGTTTTACTTTCTGCATGCTATGATGTTAGAAGTATTCCGATCCCTCACAAAGTTTAAGTTAGTATGCCCTCCCAACTAAAACTTGCACCGTCCCATGTCTTGTACAATTAGTGGTGGGTCTATGAAATTAGGGTGCCACTAGTTTTCCTTGACTAGACGAGTTTGTGTCGGACACTTACACGCATAAGGATTGGTTTGCTTAACAAGGTTATCTTAACGGTTAAGGACCTTGGGGCATAAAGGTTGGGCGCCGAGACATAGAGATGTCACCCAACAACAGGAGTCATAAATGATATGATTAGCAAAAGTTGCTTACCGATCTACCTCGTTTGCTAGCGGTGATGCTAAAGCTCACTAGTAGACTTGTTAGTTGTGGATCCTGAATCACTAAGTTTCAATAGAGGGATATTGATTTTAGTGGGAGTAGATTCTGTTAAAATAGTTTAATGTAATTTGCTCTATCATGGATACGTTTGTCTTAGTGTATTTTGCATTACTTTTGTTGTAGATTAAATGACACCTAGCAACACCACCACATCGTTTGCTTTGCGTTCGGTCCTTGAGAAGGACAAGGTGAATGGAACAAACTACTCGGATTGGATCCGTAACCTGAGAATTATTCTCAGGGCCGATAAAAAGGAAGATGTTCTAGACACCCCACTACCACCAGTACCTGCTGATGATGCATCTGCTGCCGTTAAGGCTGCTTACAAGAAGGCATTTGATGCTTATCTTGAGGTAAGCTGCCTTATGCTTGCTTGCATGGAACCCGAGCTGCAGATGCAGTTCGAAACAAATCATGAGGCACACGATATGATCGTGGCGCTCAAGGACATGTTCCAGACACAGGCTAGGACCGAAAGGTTCAATGTGTCCAAAGCCTTTCTGGAGTGCAAGTTAGCAGAAGGCGCAGCAGTAGGACCACATGTAATCAAGATGGTTGGTTACACTCAGCGATTGGAGAAGCTGGGCTTCCTAATGGGCAAGGAGTTGGCCACTGACTTCATTCTTTCATCTCTTCCGCCTAGCTATGGGAACTTCATCTCGAACTACCATATGCATGGGATGGAGAAGGGTTGAATGAACTGTGTGGTATGCTCAAGATAGCAGAGGTAGACATCAAGAAAAGCGCTAGTACCAGCCATGTGATGGCTATACAGAACAAGCCTAGCATTAAGAAGAAGGGCAATTCTTGGAAGAAGAAGGGCAAGGCTGGAACGTCCAAGCCAAACCCAGCGCCCAAGGTTAAAGCTGGACCTGGACCTGCTCCAGACAAAGAGTGCTTTTACTGTCATGAACTTGGTCACTGGAAGAGAAACTGCAAGCAGTACCTAGCTTCGTTGAAGAATGGCAGAAGTAAGAGTACTTCTACCTCAGGTACACTTGTTGTTAATGTTATAGACAACATATTTCTCGCTGATACAATTATTAATTCTTGGGTATTTGATACCGGATCGGTTGCTCATATTTGCAATTCGATGCAGGGAATGATAAGAAGTAGAAGCGTGGAAAGAGGAGAAGTTGATTTCCGCGTGGGCAATAATGCAAGAGTTGCTGCGTTGACCGTCGGGACGATGCAACTCCACCTCCCGTCAGGATTTATTATGGAGTTGAATAATTGTTATTTTGTTCCTAGTTTAAGTCAAAACATTTTGTCTCCTTCATGCTTGATGAAGGATGGTTATTCATTTGCGAGTGAAAACAATGGTTGTGTGATCTCAAAGATAATAATGTTTATGGCTTTTGCCCCCTTGGGAATGGATTATTTGTTTTAAATCTTGATGGTTCACCTATCTGTAATGTAAGTGCTAAAAGGCCTCGGCTAATGATTGAGTCCTACCTACTTGTGGCATGTCGTTTGGGTCATATAAGTGAAAAGCGCATGAAGAAGCTCCATTCTGATGGACTTCTAACTTCGTTTGATTTTGACTCATACGAGACATGTCAGGCTTGCTTGCTAGGCAAGATGACCAAGACGCCTTTCACAGGATTTCCTGAGAGAGCAGTAGACTTGTTGGAACTCGTACATAGTGATGTATGCGGACCAATGAGCACGACGGCTAGAGGAGGATTCCAATACTTCATAACTTTCACTGATGATTTTAGTAGATATGGCTATGTCTACTTGATGAGGCACAAGTCTGAAACCTTTGAAAAGTTCAAGGAATTTCAGAATGAAGTTGAAAATCAGCGTGGCAAGAAAATTAAGGCCTTACGATCTGATCGTGGAGGCGAGTATTTGAGCCACGAGTTTAGCAATCATCTAAAGAGTTGCGGAATTGTTCCACAACTTACGCCGCCTGGAACACCTCAGAGAAACGGTGTGTCCGAGCGACGTAATCGAACTTTGTTAGACATGGTTCGATCAATGATGAGCCAGTCGGACCTACCGTTGTCATTTTGGGGATACGCTCTAGAAACAGCAGCTTTCACACTTAATAGGGTACCATCTAAATCCGTAGTTAAGACACCATATGAGATATGGACTGGAAAGGTTCCTAGTTTGTCTTTTCTAAAGATTTAGGGATGTGAAGTGTTTGTCAAGCGACTTCAGTCGGACAAGATCACACCCAAGTCGGATAAGTGCATTTTCGTGGGATATCCAAAGGAAACTTTGGGATATTATTTCTACAACCGATCAGAAGGCAAAGTGTTTGTCGCTCGGAATGGGGTTTTCCTAGAGAAAGAGTTTCTCAAAGGAGAAAAGAGTGGAAAGACAGTGCATCTTGAAGAAGTTCAAGATGAGCCGATCGGGCAAGAATCAATGAGTGATGCTAATGTAGTAGAACAAGTTGAGATACCCATGGCAAGAGAAGCACCGCCACAACCATGAAGGTCGGCAAGGCTCCGCGAAATGCGGGAAATATTATTGTTGGACAATGATGAGCCTGCGACATATGCAGAAGCAATGATGGACCCAGACTCCGAAAAATGGCAGAGTGCCATGCAATCCGAAATAGAGTCCATGGGAGACAATCAAGTTTGGAACTTGGTTGACCCGCCTGATGGTGTTAAAGCCATTGAGTGCAAGTGGATCTATAAGAAGAAAAAGGACATGGATGGAAATGTTCACATCTATAAAGCATGACTTGACGCAAAAGGTTTTCGACAAGTTCAAGGAGTTGACTACGACGAGACCTTCTCGCCCGTAGTGATGCTTAAGTCCATTCGGATTATTCTAGCTATAGCTGCATATTTCGATTATGAGATATGGCAGATGGATGTCAAGACAGCTTTCCTGAATGGAAACCTAGCTGAGGACGTGTATATGATACAGCCCGAGGGTTTTGTCGATCCGAAAAATGCTGGAAAGGTATGCAAGCTTCAGAGATCCATTTATGGATTGAAGCAAGCATCTAGGAGTTGGAACATTCGTTTTGATGAAGTGGTCAAAGGGTTTGACTTCACCAAGAACGAAGAAGAGTCTTGTGTTTACAAGAAGGTTAGTGGGAGCTCTGTAGTATTTCTAATCTTATATGTGGATGACATATTACTGATTGGAAATAACATTCCTATGCTTGAGTCCGTAAAGACTTCACTGAAAAATAGTTTTTTCGATGAAGGACTTAGGGGAAGCAGCATATATTCTGGGTATTAAGATCTATAGAGATAAATCGAGAAGGCTTATAGGTTTAAGCCAAGATACTTACATTGACAAAGTGTTGAAGCGGTTCAGCATGGAAGAGGCAAAGAAAGGGTTCTTGCCTATGTCACATGGCATACATCTCAGCAAGACTCAATGTCCTTCGACTGCTGATGAGCGGGATCGCATGAGTAGAGTGCCATATGCCTCGGCTATTGGATCTATCATGTATGCAATGATAAGTACTCGCCCAGATGTTTCATATGCGCTAAGTATGACAAGCAGACACCAATCTGATCCAGGTGAGAGGCACTGGACAGCGGTGAAAAACATTCTTAAGTACTTGAGAAGGACTAAAGATATGTTCCTCGTCTATGGAGGTGAGGAGGAGCTCGTTGTAACAGGTTACACCGATGCTAGTTTCCAAACCGACAGAGATGATTCAAAGTCACAATCAGGATTTGTGTTCACACTGAATGGTGGTGCTGTTAGTTGGAAGAGTTCCAAGCAGGAGACGGTGGACGATTCTACGACAGAAGCCAAGTACATCGCGGCTTCGGAAGCCGCGAAGGAAGGTGTTTGGATAAGGAATTTCCTCATTGAGCTTGGTGTGTTCCCGAATGCGTCCAGCCCATTGAATCTCTACTGTGATAATAATGGGGCAATTGCACAAGCAAAGGAGCCAAGGAACCACCAGAAGAACAAACACGTAATGCGGAGATTTCATCTCATTCGAGACTTCGTTAACCGGGGTGAGATCAAGATATGCAAAATACACATGGATCTGAACATTTCTGATCCGTTGACAAAACCACTCCCGCAGGCTAAGCATGATGTGCATGTAAGAGCTATGGGTATTAGGTACCTTCTAGATTGACTCTTGTGCAAGTGGGAGACTGTTGGAGGTATGCCCTAGAGGCAATCATAGAGATGATGATATTCCATTTGTATCCATGATTTGTATATTGTGTTCATTGAATTGCGCTAGTGTAGCCTACCTCGTATCCCAACATAGCGGAGGCACCTAGGCATGACATCATGTAGCTGTTGGGAAGCTATGGGCCAAAAGGGGCAGCAAGTTGGCTCGACCAGGGGTTGGCTGAACCTAGGGTTCAGCTCAACCAGCCCAAGAGTCGCTGGGCCCCACCTGCTGCCAACGGCCAGTAGCCGTTGAGCCTTGGCCATTCCCGGTCGTTGGCCCCTTTGCTCTATACATCGGACCCGAGAGGGGTTGATCTTCATCCATTACTCACATTTCATCCACTCAATCCTTCTCTACTCTTTGCTCTTGGGTTTTCTTGGAAGTTTTGCTCAAAGTTGAGTGGAAGCAATCTCTCTCTCTTGATTTCTTTGCTGCAAGATTGGAAGGGCAATGTGCGGGT
Organism: Setaria italica; assembly: GCF_000263155.2. Taxonomy (NCBI): domain Eukaryota; kingdom Viridiplantae; phylum Streptophyta; class Magnoliopsida; order Poales; family Poaceae; genus Setaria; species Setaria italica. Next base: position 17,319,523 of record NC_028450.1, on the reverse strand, counting down.
AAGAATTTCATTCAATTACACTAACGTAACCCATTCCGAGTTGCTCTTGTGTTTCCTTTCTTTGGTGGTAAGCATGAAGTGGGTTGCAGGCGTGTTCAGGAGGATGGCGGGTTCAAGCTCATCCCGCTCGCTGGCCAGCGCGAGCTCTCCTTACTCCTCCGAACCAATACTGAGCCTGACCTCGATGAACAATGAAGAGCAGCAAAAAGGGCAAGCTAAACTGTAAGTCAAAGCTATAGAGGTGGACGCAAGTGATGCCCCCTACCTCGACTAGCAAGGCGATCAAGAGAAGCAAGCCTACGCCATCCTCAAGGGCTGGGCCTTCGGTCACACCAAGGCCTGCAACTTGGAACTTCTGGAGAAAATAGGTATGGACCTCGACTTCGGCTCTTTTTGTTCAGCTATTGGGTGGGATGAGTTTTTGCCAGTTGAGGAGCTTGGTTCTCGGCCTCTCACCATCTAGTTTCTTTGCACTCTTCGAGAGGTGATGGATGGTGTTTATTTCCAACTCTTCAGGATGGAATACCATTTTCCTTGGAAAGAATTTAGCCGTCACCTTTGTTTTAGTCCTTGTTGTGCTATTTCTCTTGACCAAGCTTGTTGCGGTTTTTCTCGACATGGTTTTTGGGGTGAAATTTCCAATCAGATTGTCCATGGCAAATTTGCACCTCGATGCAACGAGATTCAGAATCCGACTCTTTGATTGATGCACAAGTGGTTGGCCATCACTCTCTTTCCAAGAGTGGATGTTAGGACTGTGCACAACGGTGAGTCGATAATTTTATATGTCATGGTCAAGAAGATCAAGATCTCCTCCACAAGGAATTTTAAGATGACGGGTTCCGTTGAGTGCACTTCTTTGATCACTCATGTTGCTTAAGGATTGGGGTTCTAGATGGCATTACTATTCCTTTCATTGAGATGCCTCATCCTCACATGGCGAAGTGTATTTAGTTTATGGCCACACACTCAAGAAGGGCCCAGATGATTCTTTGGTTTTCTTCTTTCCCAGCTATACAAATGAGATCCCGTTACCTAACCCGGGGCTTCGTTTGTATAATTGTTGGCTGCTGACCATGCCTCTTGAGCCACAAGAGGAAGCTCGCAGGAGCAATGTTTCTGGTGGTAGGATGACCGGGAGCATGTCGAGGAGTGCAGCCACGCAGCAGCCACCACCACCACAACCTCTCGTACCTACAATGTCGGCAGGATGGGCTTTGAGTGGGTACATGCCCCAGGTTACACCCGGATATGCTTCTGGTTGGGACATGCTCTCCTATCAACATGGGGCGAGTAGCTCGGCGTGGCAAAATGCGGGCAGTGACAAGTGGGCCGAACCGATCCATCGGGATTGGTCTACTAGTTCCAGCTCCGGTGGTGTTCCTTCCACGTCCACCGCTCGGTGTTCATTCTCAGCTCGAGACTACTCTGGTCTTGCTCAACAGTTGAGTGATCTCACCATGCGTACTAGTGACATGGTGGAGTCGCTGAACCACCACATCTAGTCCACTCAGGATTGGCAGTGATAGACCAGCGAGAGGAGCCACGAGATGCAGCACTTCTAGCGGCTGCAGCGAGAGGAGCTACAGGCTTACTTTCGTTGCATGGGGTACAACCTCAACCAGAAGCAGTGAGCTTGAAGCTAGTTCCCATAACAGAGGTAACTTGTATCTTTATTGTTTCCAGAATATGCATGCTAAAAACAAATAACAATCCAAAAAAATAACAAGACCAAAAATATTTACTGCTTTCCTATTTGTGGTAAGAATATTTTAATTCTACATGGTTGAAATGATGAATAGTTGCTCTATTTATTTCCTCTGATATGTCTTGTTACAACTTAGTATCCTACCCATGTTTTTTTGTTTGTTGGCTTGCATGATCAAACCTTAGCTTGAAACTTGTGGGTAGCAAACAACATGATCCATGTCTAAGTTGTTGTGAGATACGATATGGTAGAATAGAGCTGCTATGATCTTGTTTTATGTGATGCTTGATATCTAGAGTTTTATTTTTGAAAATGCTAAAATGATAAATTCCTCAATGATGAGAAATTCCTATCCGAGGCCATATGTGATACTATTATTTAGCCTTCACATATGCAACTTGTTCTCTCATTGAGCTTTGTCAAATTGTTGTGACCCTTAGTGAGAAACTTGTTGTGACCTCAAATTGTTGTGACCTCTCATGCAGCTTGTTCTCTCATTGAGCGATCCGAGAGTATCATTTGAGGGACTTTATTTCTTTTGAAAAACTTTGCAAAACCTCTAGATTGATAGCTGATCAAGGGATGAGTGAATGGTGCTCTGTAAAACCGTTCTATTTCTCAACCACCCAAGACAAGGCGAAGCTACATGCCCCACAAAAGTAAGTTAAGAGGTAAGATCAATGCCAACTTATTCAATTCTTGGTAGAATATTTTGTTGTAGGCTTGGCATAAGTTAGGAATACAACATAGTAGCAACTCCTGATCAACCAACCTAAGTCTTAGCATTTGCTTGGGACGAGCAAAGGGCTAGCTTGGGGGAGTTGTTGATGGTCGTTAAGTACCAAATATGACCACCAATATACTCAAGAATAAAGGAGGATTGGCATTTCTCACACGCATATTTGGTTTCGAATAATGTAGTTCCACTTGTCCTTGGAGAATATTTAGTTGCAAGTGAAATAACACAAAATAATGGAGAAAGCACCCTCTACGTGTGCGTCTCATGGATTGAAGGGCCCACAAACTACCACAACCGCCTCAATCCACCGGAGAACACACACAACCACCGTTGGGACCCACCAAGCAGTCACCCAGAGAAAGGTTGTTGCGAGGGGGCCCAAAGGTTGGCTCTTGTATGAACTCCATCCTGGTATCTGTTGGTATATTTAACAATCATGAATAAATCCGCAAGTGCACAGATATACCATTGTAGCTGTTGGCGCTAGAAATCAGCTGATTGAATCTCTAGCGTCGGACACACGACCCGGGAGAATCTGCTTAACTCCTGTTCGGGTGATTGCCCTGGTGCAGTTCATGTGGCGTGCCAGCCAATCTGACATGTTGATTGGCAAGGAAAGAAACGTGTCAGATCCCAGAGGTTGCGATCGGCTAAGGTTCCGATCTCGAGAAAGCTTATCAGTGAATCGACCAATTTGCCGTAGTAAAGAAATCGGCTATAATGCAGCCGATTACCGGGCAACGTTGGTAAAGAAAACTGCTAGAGTAATCGAAACAACGCTACAATAGCAACACTAGGAATAGATCTGAATCGGCTATGATAAATTTAGTAACAAAGTACAAGAAAGCCGAAAGTTCCAATCCCAACCCTGATAACTGGTGATAAAACTAGAACAACAGGTAAAACCTAGAATTCTAGTGAATATCGTTAACTAGTGAATAAATCTAAACTAAACAACAATGATGCGCCCAAAGTTAAAGCTTAGATATTACTCGATAAGCGGAACTTACAGAAGGCGGCCCCGCCAACCCGTACGAACTCGTGAAAAGAAGGAAAGTATTGGCGAAGTCGCCTGCTCGAAAGTAAAGTGCGAGGAAATAGTATGTTGTTGTATTGATTTGATGATGATTACAGATCTATGAAGGCGGCTATTTATAGCCTGTTATAACCAATCTCTTAACCGACTAGGACTCTATCTCTAGTTTTAAACGAAAATAAATATTTACAAGTATGATTCGTATTGGAGTTGATCATCGCGCTCCCATGGGTTGATCCCCTCTTTATCTTCATAGTTCATTTTAAGCCCATATTGGCCCAATTGCTCCAGCCTCCCAATCGGCCGATTTCCACCAACTCCATCCGCCGAAATACTGCAGCACCAATCGGCTGATCCTCAACTGTAGCACCAATCAGCTGATTCCCAATCGTGACTTCTGTGTCTTGCCGCATCTCCTGATTTCTTCCCTTCTTGATGCCGATTTCATACGTGTCAAAATTTGGTGTCAACACATGCCCCCCAGTTTGGGAGTAAAACATAATCTTTACTTCAAAATTCCTTTCAACTTCCTTTCCGAAACAAACGCATTGAAAATATCCTTCCATTTCGCGGTCTCCAGCCTAATGATTGCAATCTTTTCGAAACGGGCGCCCACGATAACCACTCCTCCTGAAAAAATCAAAATGCCGGCGCGGTAAAAATTCCTCTTTTACCCCTTCTCAGACCACCTTTAAATATCAGCACCCTGTACTCCTCTTCACGAACTCACATCCCCCTTCTTTAACGCACTGATCTTCTTCTTCCTCCGGCACCTTCCTTAGCCTCCAGTCTTTCCTTCTGGCATCTCCTTCCATCTACATTCCACTCCACTTTTCCAATGGCAACACCCTTAGGCACCTCACCAACACTCGAAACCCCAGAGACGGCTCCACCAGCAGCAGCTCCAGAGGCAATGGCGGCGGCTCCATCGGCGGGAGCGGGAGCTCCATCGGCGGGGGTTGGAGCTTCGACTGAGGTCCCAGCAGCGGCTTCAGCATCCGTAGCTCCACCGGCGATCCCGCCAACCACGATGAGCTTCATCCCGAAGGTTGTTACCGAAACTTCTCTTTCTTTAATAATAACACATTTACCTTAGATCCGTTCTTACTTCCACCCCCTTTTTTCCTTTTTTAGGAGGTTAGGCATCAGATTACCATTCGTCTCACAGAAACTCCCGGCCTTATCTGTCTTGGTCCCATTTGGAAACCCATAGGATCCCTTTCAAGCAATCAATCATGGACCTAGATCACTGGTCAGGTACCTTTAGATCATGGCCGAATGAAACCCCCGGCTAGAGAGAATGGTACTAATGGATAGCCGCCTCCAAGAGAGTCCAATGGGACGAGCACAAAATCGGCCAGTGCATTGATCTGTCTTTATCCCAAATGGAAAGGAACGAGCCCTTAGTGATAGTAGCCTCCTATTTTTGGTCCAATGCCCTCAACGCATTTCTCTTCGGACACGGGCCTATGACTCCCACCCTGGCCGATGTGGTCATGTTGACCGACCTTGACATTTCCTCCCCTGATACCCCTTTTCGTTATCTAGCCAAGATGTCTCATCGGCTAGATACAAAAGGAATCGACGGATGGAAAGGATTCATTAGATGCAACAGAAGGGCCGGAACAGTTGAAAATAGAGAGCATGCGGCCTTCCTGATGATGTGGCTGGAGAAACACTTTTTCTGTGGGAGAGCACCCGGTCCATCTACCAACACGTAGGCTCTGGCTGAGGCACTATCGATAGGGGCCTCTGTTCCCCTTGGAAAGCACTTATTGGGATCAGCCTACCATATGCTGCACCAGATCGGCGTCAAGCTGTCCCAAGGAGAGCCGATTGGAAACCCAGGTGGACCCTGGTGGTTCATCAACTTGTGGCTTAATGTGTACATGAGCAAGATCTCCCAGCAACGAGTGGAGCACATGACGTTCCCCAACATCGAATCCGCAGAAAATCGCACTGTCCGACGCTGATGTACGTCCTTCGGCGAAGCGGCATCGGCCTTTTCTGGTTGTTCATATTCTGTTACAAAGGTGGCCGAATACTTCAGATGCTTCTATAATGGCTTCAGCGAAGACGCAACCAGCTGGTTCCCTTATCAGAAGGAGGATCCACTCTTCGAACTCCCCTCCTGTTTCGACTCAGCCACTGGCAAATTCGATGAAGACCTCACAGATGAATTAATCAAGCCGGGGATCTTACCGGCAAACTTCTTCTCGGGGAAAGATGCCCCTACTTATGAGTTTTACAACCCCTCCGTCGCAGCATGGCAATTCGGCTTGGGTCAACTGCCGATTTATGCATACTTCACCGGCCGAGCAAAGTTCAGAGACGAACTTACCAAGGGTCTTGACTACAGCCGGCTGCATGATCGGATCCCAGATTCCAGCACCATAGATCTGACTGGTTGGATAGTAGCTCCTTTCGCCGTTCAGCAGTTCAAGCTATGGTGGGCCGAATAGAAGCAGTACCTGTTCTGCGCTTCTGCGGTGGTATATTGCAATCTCCTGGATCCAGACAACATCGATCCGAATGCTGAGGTACTTCTCTCTTTCTGGCCGATTTTAATCTCCCTTCCTTTTTTTTATATATACTGACTCTTACTATTGCTTCAGTCTGAGAGCCGCGCTCCCCCAAAACGCAGCAGAGTGGTCGGCCAATAGAGGACCGCTATCCGTACACAGCATTCCCCCTCATTGGCTATCACGCCCCTTCTGTCGATGACAGAGCCGGCCGAGCGAAACAAGCACAGAAGAAGGTCATCAAGAAACCAGTCGCCGAGTGCGTGCTCGTACAGAATCGGCCGATCCACCTGCGATTGCATCGCCGGAAATTTTGGCTGCGCCAACCCTTCCTGCCAACATCATGTGGAAATCTCTAATAGTCAAGAAGTATGAGGAGGGTGCAACAGAAGAAACAAGGCGTCTTGACTTAGATAGCCTTGAAGAAGCTTGTTGTGCAGCACTCATCCAATCTGCAAGGTAAATTGAAGGAATCCACCGCTATCATGATCGCAACATCAAAGAACGTTTGTTCAATATAGGCGATATGGTCCTCAAGTGTCTTCAAGACACGAAGGGATTGCACAAGCTAAACTCACCATGGGAGGGACTGTTCATCATCTCTAAGGTCACTCGACCTGGGTTGTATAGTCTCCAACATCTCTCTTGTGAAGACATCGACAACTCGTGGAACATCGAGCAACTCTGTCAATTTTATCCCTAAATTTTTATTTACATATTCATGAATATCGGCCATCGGCCCTAATTGCAGAATTACAATTCAATAAAGCAGTCATATTTTTAGTCATAATTTGACTACTTATTTCTGCCTATCTACGGCTTGCAGAAGCAAGTTTGCGGAGTTATTCAGCTCCCTGGGCAAAATTGTCAAAATCGTAGCCTATAATAACAAGTCTACACAACTACAGCAAGCTATTCAGCTCCTTGAGTAAACATGCCCACATGCGGCTTGTAATAACAAGTCTACAAAATCTTAAAGAGTTATTCAACTCACTGGACAAAATTGTCCAAACGCTAGCTTGCAAAAGCAAGTCTGCAAGTAAACTTCATGAGTTAGTTAACTCATTGGAGAAATATGTCCCTTAGCGGCTTGCAGAAAAGAAGCCATTAGTACTCCGGGGGTTAATCAAACTACCTGAGATACTATCTAATAGACAAGTCTGTCTAGTCGCTGCTTGTAATAACAAGTTTGCAGTTCCAGGTTTTCTAGAGGGCAACATTAATACTACCTAGAGAGGTTGTAAAGATGGGCTCTAGTTGAAGAAACCCTGAAGCGACTACTCGTCCAAGAGGTCTAACTACCTAGATACCTTGAGTACTCGTACACCACAGAGAGGAGTCGCATCCTAAGCACTCTACAGTGTGTATCTGAAGAGGCTCATCAAAGAAGCCTTGTGCGCAGACCCCTACATCTACCGTATGAGCAAATATCAGGGGAGATTGTAGGATGCACTAAAAATGACAAGTCAAAAGAAACAAAAATTGCAACAAGACTTAGAATTATTTTCATTTCAAAGCATTCATATCATGTTTACAGTACAAAGAACTAATGTTTGCTCTGGATACAGAACTACTCAAGGTCTAGATGATTTGCTACTTCTTCCGTGATGGGGTCCATCTCTTGCAAATACTACTGAAACAGCTCATCCAAATAGTCTTCCACTATTCCCTCTGCAACAGGCGTCAGATCAGCTTGAGGATAGAAGGACTTCATGAAACTCAGCAGCTGCTTGGAGACCGACTTCACCATCTTCTAAATGTAGCTGGTGAATTTTGCTGGCACGTCCTTGAGTACTTTGGATAGCGGGCGGGGCTCTACACCCTCAACTGGGGGCTTCACCATGTCCGCTATCGGCTGGGCTGCTTCGAGAAATCTCCTTTAGAGCAAGTTTTGCAGATTCTAGCTCGGCTTTGCGCTCTTGAATGGTCTTCATGGCATTGACCAAGTTGACTAGGTGATGATCTAGTTTCTAATATAATGATACCCGTTTATCATGTTGATTTGTCACTCGGTAGTAAGAGTTCTTCCAGTCGGTGACTTGACCCTGAAGATCTTCTTTTGACTTCTCGAGCACTTGACAAATAATACACAAAAGGATCAGTATTACAAACAAAATCAGTACTTGAAATCCAAGGAAGAAGAGCAATTAACTTTCATTTGCTAGTTCAATGAGTTGTTGCTTCCCTTGAGACGGTCTTTTTCCTCCTCCCCAGCTGTTGGATGCGGTTCCGATATTCAATGGCTTGTCCGTCATACTTTATTAGTAGTGTGAAGGAGTGCTCCCTCTCCTTGGTAAGTTTCTTTGCAAGGGCCTCAGTACAGAGTACTGGGTCTCCATAGCCTTCAAGCATCTACGACTTCTGGCAGGAGCATTTGATGACATCCTGCGACACAAAGTAAGTACTCGTATCAGGGCATGGGTACTAATTACTATCTACAAAGTTATGGAAGAAGCTGGATCAAGCATACCTCTGCATAAGCACCGATACGACGGTGCATCTCCATCATCCTAGCTACCATATCATGTTCAGCAACAGGTCGTCCATCAACTGGATATCCTCAAGGCTAATCTCTCCCGCTGCTAGTAGATTCGCATGAGCTTCAAAATCTGTTGTACTAAGTGGAACCACGAAAACTCTTGTCGACGGACCTAGCTCGAAAGATATGTTGGCAGCCATGACTTCCAGGACTTCTGCTGCTTCAATTTCTACCTCTAGCTCGGGGGCTATAAGAGTAGCCATGGTGCTAGAGGTAGTCGCCACCATGTCTTCGGGCACTCGTTGCTTGGGGGTTGGCACTACAACGTTAGTCAACGATGATATAAAATCCTGAATCATTGTTGCTACAAGAGACACAGCACTTGATTTGCTTATTATCGCAGGGCGTTCTTCTGGCTGCGAACTTATTTGAGCTGGGGAAACGTCCTGGACGGAGTTGCTACTACCATCAGTCACGAGCTTCAGGCTAAGCCCTTCAAGTTCCACATCAGAGGATTTTCTACATACAACAAAGTTTCAAAGACATAAAACAAGTCAATCATGAGCTACAATTAGTACTCAAAAGGAGTAGCAAGGCATACCTAGTAGATCTCCTCAACTTCAGTAGGTTCCCCTGTCAGGCGCACCTACACGATTTCTTTGGCGTGACTTGAAGGGTCGCAGCACAACCATCCCCAGCCTTCGTCACTGCCTCTATTTTCTTAGTAGTTCTTGTGCCAGCAGGGTCCACCTCAGTGACAGGAGGCTCTGGATCAGCCTTAATTTCTATCACCTCCTCGATGACCAGCAGTTTGTGTTGAGGAGTCTTAGCAGCAGCCTTCTTCGCCTCACTCGCCTCTTCGAGTACCTGCAAACCACCGATGTCATCTTGAGTAGACATGGTGGTATTAGAATTACCTACTGGGAGTACTCGATCTTTAGGATCTTGTCCTTCCTTCATAAGTTATTACCGCGGGAGGTACATCTTCTGCAGTGATAGATTTCTTTACGGTCCGCTTCGCAGCGATGGACTGCTTCTTCCTCGGTGGCGGAGGAATTGCAGCTTCAAGTTGTCATCAACTGCAAGCTTCATTGATCCCCAAGACAACCTAGCCTTATCAGATGGCCAGGACTTGACTTCGAAGTCCTCCACAGCATCATAACTAGAGCTACTGGAGGCCTCGAGTGCTTCCTCCTCCTCCTCATCGCTGCTTCATGAAGCTGAAAGCTACCCCAACTCCAGTCAATCCTTCTTGCTTCAATTTTGATATTCTATCAAGGAGCTCGTGTTGTTGCATGCAATCTTCATGAGTTGCCTCAAACAACTATCGGTTGTTCCAGGTAGGGGCGATGCCCTATTAGCTTGGGGAGCTAATGAAGCAACACTTCTCCTTCCAACCTACATTTGAATCTATCAGCTCATAATCCAAGTAGAGGCTGTTGAGCTTCTCCCGCATTTGGATTCTGGCACCTCCGACTACTTGGGTGTGCTCCCTCTTCGGTTGTGGCTTCACGCGGAAGAATCTTCGGAAAAATTGGAAGTGGGGCCTGATCCCAAGAAAGCTTCATAGAGATGCACAAGAATAGTAGTGTGCAGAATGCCGTTGGGGTTCAAATGAACTAGCTCAAACTTGTAATACTCCAATAGACCCCAGAAAAAATTGGATGTCGGCAAAGCAAGACCACGCTCAGTGAAGTGAGCGAAGATTACCATTTCATTTGGGTACTCCTTCAATCGCCAAGGGTTGCTAGAGGCGGATCTTCAGTTGATAAAATATTGATCTTGGAGCAGATTGGCAGCCACCAGCACCTTGATCTTCTCCTCCTTCAGAGATGATTGCTTCCATGCACACGCAGGAGTTGGCGGTGTAGTTTGGTCCCTCTTCCTGTACTTGGGCACCGGCAACTGTGGCTCCTTCTTCTTGTCGTACTTCTTCTTCTTGTTCTCCACAGCAAGCTTGACAGTAGCAGCTTTTGTTCCCATCGTTGATGTGACAAGTCTCTTCTATCGCACGCGCTCGAGGGCCGAGTGGTGGGGGACCGTGGCGCTAGAGCTACAGTAAGGAAGTTGAAACAACAGATGGTAAAGGTAAAATAGAAGGGATGATTTCCTCTGTTATTTATAACCATGCCACAGTAACAGTAGTGTGAATAAAGGAATATTCAGGGTTAACGGCTCCAAAGATTTCACGGCACCTGATTGGCAGTTACCTCTATTTTTGGAAGAGATAAGGTTTCCGTTCAGAGATGGTCATGTTGACCAGAGGTTGACCCTTATACCCACCAAACTAGTTAGATAATGGCTCGGGGGCTGTGTGCCACGTGCCTATTGACAAAAAAGTTTTTTCTCTGGGTTTTTAAGGGCAAAGTGAATGCAAATTGCAGATTGACCCTCAGCCTGATTCTTTGATTCAACCTAAGGCTCGAGGGCTACAACATATGGAGTGCGATTTTCGTCGCACTTCTATATAAAAATTTGAGATTGAAGCATACAAGACTAAGTTAAATGAGGCTTGACCACATTCTAACTGCATGGCAGTGCTCGGCCATTTTTCATTCCAGGGTTTCTCTGAATTTGGAGTGAAATTGGAATGCCCCCGAAAGGGTGAAGCCTCAATCCGAAGTACTTGAAGATCACCAAAACTAATTGGCGAAATCTATAAAAGTACTAAGAACTGCTACATTTGACTAAATGGTAGTCAAGACTTGTCGTACATACATCTATAGGTCTACCAGAAGGTTTGGATAGTCCTAAATATAGGGCTGGACATCGAGACGTGTCCGACATGAAGACTATGGTGCAGGACAGCATAGTCCATGTGGCAAGATAGAAACTAGTCGAGGATTAGGAAAAGTACTCTTAGCAATAGGAGTAGGACTTGTCTAATCGAATCCGACTAGTATTCTTGTAACCAACTGACCTATAACCCTGCCCGTCCCCCCCCTCCCGACAATATAAGGTAAGGCAAGTACCCCCTCCAAAGAAATTCAATCCAACCAACACATAGGACGTAGGGTATTACGCTATTCAATGGCCTAAACCTATCTAAATTGTGTGTGTGTGTTCACCTTCGAGTTCCTGATCTCGGCGAGCCTCACTAACCAAAACACTACCTTGGGCACCCCTCTCGGTAGGTTGCCGGGTCTAAACATCGAAGGATCACAATTTGATATGGATACGATCGAGGATTTCGACTACTACTCGGACCCGGATGAGGAGATACCTTTATTAGGTCTACAGCAGGGCCTGGTGATTACATCACCTTCCTAGGATGGATTCGTCTATTGGCCCAACATGAAGCCACCTGCTCTCGCCAAGGATGAAGATTCACACCTCATCGCGTACCTTGACACCCTCCCGTACCAGGAGGAAACTCCTTTGTCACCCATCTATGAAGAAGGTGGCACCACGAAGGTCATCACCTCAGGTTTAGGAAGCTACTCTCCAGAATGAGAACTCTTCGCTCTCATTACTAGACAAGAGAACAAAGAAGAATAGCAACGGGACAGAAACCCACAACAGGAGCATCATCCTGATGACGTATCGCAAGATGAGCTCACTGCCAATGTTGTCGGAGAAGAGACTGAAGCTCAAAGAACTCGACAACGAGCAAGAAACACTACAAGAGCAGAGCGCCACCACCACCTTGCAGTAGACTTGCTAATGCAGAACTTGGATAACACCTTTGAAGCAGTTCAAACGTGTCACCATCATACCCCTCTAGCTACCATCGCGTCTATTGACCTCGTCACCTGCGTGATGCCTCAAAACAACTACACTAGACAGTTGGCTCAATTGGTGGAACTCGCTTATGAAGAACTTGATCAGCAGAATCTAATACAGTCAGTTCAATGTTCCCCATCCCAGTGTAGTCAACATGGGGCAGCAGCAATAGAGGCCCTCTGTCCGGACCAAGCCAACTTCGAGGCACCAGACCAAGCCAAGCTAGAGCAGAGGGTAGTAGGGCAGGATCTTCGGGAGGCTGTGGCCACCATGGGGCTAACCCAGAACTCGAGCGCCCAGCAGAAGACCTTCGCAACAAGATCAACGCCAGCTGCGACACCTATACCATCATCAACACATGGCACCGCGAGCGCAAGCAAGAAGTCGAGCACCCAGAAGATGATTCTAAAAGGTTCCCCTCCTTCTCAAGACATGTGAGGAGGACAATTCTACCCAAAAAATTTAAACCTTCAGATATCACCAAGTGCGATAGCAAATAAGACCCAGTCCAATGGTTGCGGTGCTACTCGCTGTTAGTACAAGTAGCTGGGGAAAATGATGACACCAAAGTCATCTATTTCCCTATCTACATGGAAGCGGTGCCACTCACATGGCTCGAATCATTGGATAAGAACTCCATCGACTCGTGGAAGGACCTCAAGGTAGCGTTCACCAACAACTATGCAAGGGCAATGCACCATCCTGGCAACATGATCGAGTTGTCTCAAGTTAAACAACAAGAAGGCGAGACCCTGCGTAGACATCACGGAACGCGACATCATAGACTGCTTCCAGAATAGCCTCTACAACCGCCGGATGTTCCAGGACTTCGGCAGAAGATGCCCTGCTGATGTCAAATCTCTCAAGATCATGGTACAGGCATAGGCAGATGAAGAAGACAGGAAGATCAAAAGGTTCGAGTTTAATCGCAACAAGGGCTAGAACAACAACAATCTGAATAGTGGCCAATGCAACAACAAGAACCGCAACGATCACCCTAACAATGACAACTGAAATAACTACTCGTAAGGTTATAAGTGCAAGTGAAAGCAAGACAATACTGTCGCAGCAATGTCATAGCCATCTAAGAAAGGTGGCGGCAAGAATCAAGACAGGTCCTCATTCAATGAGCTCCTAAAAAAATAGTGCCCATGGTACCCATACCACAAGCACTCTGCGATAGATTGTTTCAGTCTATGCAAAGTCATGAAGGACCTGCTAAAACCATCTGGCACAAAAGACAAGGGTAAAGCTAAGCAAGATGAAGAAAATGGTGACAATGGCAAGTTCTAGAACCCATCGAGCACCGTCAACATCATCTTTGGTGGAACATCGGGTACTGCTACCAAGCGGTCCCAGAAGCTCGCCCTTCGAGAGATAATGTCCATTGAACTTGCGACTCCAATGTTCCTCAAATGATCTGAGGTGCCAATTACCTTCTCTAGGAAGGACCAATGGACTAGTTTCTCATACCTAGGACAGTATCCTCTTGTCCTGGACCCGGTTGTCACTGGCTCCAAACTCACTAAAGTACTCATCTATGGTGGCACCGGTCTCAACGTGCTATTCACAAAGACACTAAAGAAGATGGGCCTCGAAATCACCGTTATGCTCACCCCATTGAACTCTTTGTTCTTTGGGATTGTCCTAGGCAACGCAGTTGTACCCCTCGGACAGGTGGTTTTGCCAGTTACCTTTGGGAACAAAGAACAATACCAGACAGAATACATTCAGTTTTAGAGGTAGCAGATTGCGAAACATCATACCACGCCATCCTCGAAAGACCAGCATTGGCCAAATTTATGGCCACCCCGCACTACGTGCACTTTGTACTCAAGATGCTAGGACCCAATGGAGTACTCTCCCTACACGGAGACTTGAAGAGGTCATATGACTGCAACACAGAAGCCATGGAGCTAGCAGCAAACTATACAAGTACCAAATTCGATGATGCAAGTCTCCACCTCATCCAAGAAGCTATCCCCGTCAAAACTCGAGATCCTAGAAAAGAAGTCAGGGGAAACCAAGATCAGGCCAGCAAGTGAAGTAGACGTCAAAGACATTGACCTTGAGACTGGTGATAGCTTCAAAACAGCCCTGATTAGCATAGGGCTAGATCCTAAATAGGAAAGCGCGCTCATCAGCTTCCTCCGAGCCAACCAAGACATTCTCGCATGGAAACCAGCGGACATGCCAGGGATGCCCAGGGAGTTGATCGAGCACTCACTCGACATGGACCCAAAAGCTGCACCTAAAAGGCAACGCCTACGATGATTCGCCCAAGACAGAAGGGAAGCTATCAAAAGAGAGCTTGTCAAACTACTTGCGGCGGGCTTCACAAAAGAACTCTATCATCTAGAGTGGCTCACTAATCCCATCCTGATGCGAAAGAAAAATAACAATGAGTGGAGGATGTGCGTTGACTACATAGACCTCAACAAACACTGTCCAAAGGACCCCTTCGGGCTCCCTAGGATTGATCAAGTCATTGACTCCACAGCTGGATGCACCCTACTCTATTTCCTCAATTGCTACTCAGGGTATCACCAGATAGCTATCAAGGAATAAGACCAAATCAAGACCGCATTCATCACCCCATACAGGGCTCTCTCCTACACAACAATGTCTCTTGGGTTGAAGAACGCAGGTGCTACTTATCAACGGGTAATCCAAGAGTGCTTCAAGAAGCAGCTACACCGCAACATGGAGGCATACGTGGACGACGTTGTCATAAAGACCTGAAATCCCGATAACCTAATTGCAGTTTTAGAAGAAACGTTCACAACTTTACGAGCATTCGGGTTGAAACTCAACCCAACAAAGTGCATCTTCAGCGTACCCTCCAGGAAACTACTCAGTTTCATCATCAGTCACTAAGGAATTGAAGCTAACCCTGAGAAAATCTCTGCCATCACCGACATGCATGCCCCATCATGTATCAAAGATGTCCAGAAGCTGAATGGATGCATAGCAGCCCTCAACAGATTCATCGCAAGGCTTGGAGAATGAGGACTACCCTTCTTTAAACTACTCAAGTGGCAAGACAATTTTTAGTGGACTGAGGAGGCAGATAAATCCGTACAACAACTAAAGAACTTCCTACCAAAGCCACCGGTCCTCATGGTGCAAAACCCCAACGAAGACTTGCTACTGTACGTCGTCATGACTACCAACATCGTTAGCACGGTGATCGTGGTTGAAAGACCAGAACCAGGCCATGTATACAAAGTACACAGGCCCATTTATTTTGTCAGTGAGGTATTGTCAGATTCCAAGGCTAGATACCCACTAGTCTAGAAATTGCCATATGCAATACTACTCACCACGCGGAAGTTACGACACTACTTCCAGGAGCACAACATCTTCGTCATCACAGCCTTCCCTTTGGGAGAAATCCTCCACAATCAGAATGCAACAGGAAGAATATCTAAGTGGGTGGTAAAACCCGGAGTATTGTCCCTGGAATTCAAGTCAGGGACTGCAGTCAGTTTCATGGTGGAGTGCCGGGAAAGTCAAGTACCAACATCAGCAGAGCGTCCAGAACACTGGTCATGTATTTCGACGGATTGCTCAAGCTCAAGGGAGCTGGCGCAGGAGTATTCTCGACATCTCCCATAGGTGAACAACTCAAATATGTCCTGCAAATCTTTTGGGAAGCATCCATCAATGAAGCTGAATACGAAGCGCTTCTGCACAAGCATCTCCTAGTAGTCTCGCTAGGAATTAAGCAATTGTTGGTGTATGGCAATTCACTAGTACTGATCAATCAAGTCAACGACGAGTGGGATCACCACAAGGAGAATATGATGCATATTTCCTAGAAGTACGCAAACTAGAGAATAAATTCTTTGGTCTGGAGTTCTACCATGTAGTTCGTGACAACAACATAGCTGCGGACGTTCTATCCAAGCTTGGTTCTACTCGTGACCAAAATCCAGCAGGGGTTTTTGTCCATGAGCTACACAAGTCATCCATAACAGAGTTGGCGCCATGAGCAACCACTGGTCAAGGTCTTGTCGCACCAGATTGGGAGGTTATGATGATCGACGTAGTCTAGAGAGCTCCCTTCATCGACTATATCAAAGAGCACAAGTTACTTCCAAACAAAACAGAGGCAGAGCAAGTCTCACGACGCTGCAAAAACTATGTTCTAATCAGAGACATGCTTTACAAAAGAGGTGCATCATCAGGAGTACTCTTGAAGTGTGTCCTACGGCAAGATGGAAAGAACATAATGGATAAAATCCACAAAGGCATTTGCAGCAACCACGCATCCTCACAAACAATCATGAGCAAAGCTTTCAGAGCAGGGTTCTATTGCCCTACAGCTCTCGCTGACATCGAGGAACTAGTCCGCTGATGCTAAGCATGCCAATTCTTCGCCAAACAACAATACATCATGTATTTGAGAGGCTCATCAAGGAAGCCTTGTGCACAGACCCACCACATCTACCGTACGAGCAAATATCAGGGGAGATTGTGGGATGCACTAAAAACCAACAAGTTGGAAGTAACAAAAATTGCAACAACACTTAGAATTATTTTCATTTCAAAGCATTCGTATCATATTTACAATACAAGAATTAATGTTTGCTCTGGATACAAAACTACTCAAGGTCTAGATGATTTTCTACTTCTTTCGTGTTGGGGTCCATCTGTTACAAATACTGCTGAAAGAGCTCATCTGAACAGTCCTCCGCTATTCCCTCTGCAATAGGCATCAGATCAGCTTGAGGATAGAAGGACTTGATGAAACTAAGCAGCTACTTGGAGACAGACTTCGCCATCTTCTGAATGTAGCTGGTGAATTTCACTGGCACATCCTTGAGTACTTAGGACAGCAGGCGGGGCTCTACACCTTCAACTGGGCGCCCCACCATGTCCGCTATCAGCTGGGCTGCTTCGAAAATCTCCTTTAGAGCAAGTTTCACAGCTTCCAGCTTGGCTTCACGCCCCTAAATGGTCTTCATGGCATTGACCAAGTCGATCGCACCATCTTCGTGCATCTTTTTCTCTTTCTACAGGTGATGATCCAGGTTCTCATATAATGATACCAGCTTATCATGTTGATCTGTCACCTGGTAGTAAGAGTTCTTCCAGTAGGTGACTTGACCCTAGAGATCTTCTTTCGACTTCTCGAGAGCTGCACAAATAATACACAAGAGGATCAGTATTACAAACAAAATTAGTACTCGAAATCCAAGGAAGAAGAGCAGTTACCTTTCATCTGCTAGTTAAACGACTTGTTGCGCCCCTTGAGACGGTCTTTTTCCTCCTCTAGCTGATGGATGCGGTTCTAATATTCAGCGGCTTGTCCGTCAGACTTCACCAGTAGTCTGGAGGAGTACTCCCTCTCCTTGGCAAGTTCCTTTGCAAGGGCCTCAGCACAGAGTACTAAGTCCCCATAGTCTTCAAGTATCTGCGACTTCCGGTGGCAGCGTTTGATGACATCCTACGACACAGAGTAAGTAATTGTATCAGGGCATGGGTACTAATTACTAATTACAAAGTTATGCTAGAAGCAGGAACAAGCATACCTCTACATAAACAACTATACGATGGTGCATCTCCATCATCCTAGCTACCATATGCACGTCCAACAACAGGTCATCGATCAACTGGATATCCTCAAGACTAATCTCCCCAGCTGCCAGTGGATTCGCATGAGCTTCATAATCTGTTGTATTAAGTGGAACCACGACAAGTCTTGTCGACGGACCCAGCTTGGAAGATACGTCGGCAGCCATGACTTCAAGGACTTCTGCTGCTTCAATTTTTACCTCTAGCGCGAGGGCTATGAGAGTAGCTATGGTGCCAGAGGTAGTCGCCACCATATCTTAGGGCACTTGTTTCTCGAGGGCTGGCACTACAACGTCAGTAAATGATGATATAACATCCTGCATCAACACTACTACAAGAGACACAACACCTGGATTGCTTATTATTGTAGGGTGTTCTTCTAGCTGCGGACTTGTTTGAGCCGAGGAAACATCCTGGACTGAGTTGGTACTACCATAAGTCATGGGCTTCAGGCTAGGCCCTCCAAGTTCCACATTAGAGGATTTTCTGCATACAGTAAAGTTTCAGAGACGTTAAACAAGTTGATCATGAGCTATAATTAGTACTCAAAAGGAGTAGCAAGGCATACATTGTAAATCTCCTCAACTTCAGAGAAGGTTCCCCTGTCAAGCGCATTGGCTTGACAATCAGAGACCGTTTCTTTGGCATGGCTTGAATGGTCGCAGCATGACCATCGCCAGCCTTCATCACCACCTCTATTTTTTGAGTAGTTCTTGTGCCAGTAGGGTCCACCTCAACGATAGGAGGCTCTGGATCATCCTCAATTTTGATCACCTCCTCTATGACCGGCAATTTGTGTTGAGCGGTCTCAGCAGCCGCCTTCTCCGCCTCAGTCGCCTCTTCGAGTATGTGGAAACCACCAATGCCATCTTGAGTAGACATGGTGGTATTAGAATTACCTACTAGGAGTACTCGATCCTCAGGATCTTTTTCTTCCTCATAAGTTATTACCGCGGGTGGTACATTTTCTATGATGATAGATTTCTTTACGGCCCACTTCACAGTGATGCACCACTTCTTCCTCGATGGAGGAGGAATTGCAGCTTTAAGATCGTCATTAGTTGCACGCTTCACTGATCCAGAAGATGACCCAACCTTATCCGATGGTCGGACCTTGACTTCGAAGTCCTCTGCAACATCAGAACTAGAGCTGTTGGAGGCCTCGAGTGCTTCCTCCTCCTCATCATCACTCTCTGCACTCTCTGCTGTATGCACGCATGGAGCAGCTTCGCAAATATCTTCTGATCCGAGAGGAGGAGGCGCAAAGAAGTACAAATTGACATCTTCCTGCACAGAAAGCCAAGTTAGTACACCCAGACACTACAAAATAAGTACTCGGGGGCTGCGGCCACGAGTACTTACAGACTTTGGCCGGTTGGCAATGTAGAATTATCACACTATGGTGGGGATCTCACCCACATTCTTGAACATCCACTTCAGCTTCACCATAATCTCGTCTGTGCTGACTTCCTTAGAAGATAATCTTGATGGGTCATTGACATCCAAGTACTTGTAGCCCCAGTGACATCGTTGCTACAGGGGCTGAATTCGTCGCTTCATGAAGCTGAAAGCTACCCAACACCAGTTAGTCCTTCTTGCTTCAGTTTTGATATTCTGTCCAAGAGCTCGGGTAGTTGCAGGCTGTCTCCATGAGTTGGGTCATCCAGCCATCGGTTGTTCCAGGTGGGGCGATGCCCTGTTAGCTTGGGGAGCTTGGGGTCGTGGTTGCTGATGTAGCAGTACTTCTCCTTCCACCCAGCATTTGAATCTATCAGCTCATAATCTAGGTAGAGGCTGTTGAGCTTCTCTTGCATTTTGATTCCGGCGCCTCCGACTACTTGGGTGTGCTCCCTCTTTGGTTGTGGCTTGACACGGAAGAATTTTCCAAAAAGTTGGAAGTGGGGCCTGAACCCAAAGAAAGTTTCATAGAGATGCACAAAAATTGCAGTGTGCAGAATGTCGTTGGAGTTCAGATGAACTAGCTCCAACTTGTAATACTCCAACAGACCCCGGAAAAAATCAGATGCTGACAAAGCAAGACCACGTTCGATGAAGTGAGCGAAGATTACTGTTTCATCCGGGTACTCCTCCAATGGCCATGGGTTGCCTTAGGAAGATCTCCAGTTGATGAAATCTTGATCTTGGAGAAGATTAACGGCTACCAGCACCTTGATCTCCTCCTTCAAAGACGATCACTTCCACACACACGCAGGAGTTGGCGGTGAAGTTTGGTCTGTCTTCCCGTACTTAGGCGCTGGCAACTACGTCTTCTTCTTCTTGTTCTCCACGGCAGACTTGACAGCAGCAGCTTTTCTTTCCATCTTCGATGTCACGAGTCTCTTCTGTCGAATGCACTTGGGGGCTGAGTTGTGGGGGGGGGGGGCGGTGCTAGCGCTTGGAGGTTGGGCAGCGGCGGCGCTAGGGTTACAATATGGAAGTTGAAACAGGATATGGCAAAGGTAAAATGGAAGGGATGATTTTCTTCATTATTTATAATCACGGCACAGTAACAACAGCGCGAATACAGGAAAATTTAGGCTTAACGGCTCTAAAGATTTTGCGGCACCTGATTGGTAGTTACGTCTATTTTTGGAAGAGATAAGTTTTTTGTTCAGAGATGGTCACGTTGATCAGAGATTGACCCTTATACCCACCAAACTAGTCGGATAATGGCTCGGAGGCTATGTGCCACGTGCCCATCAACAAAAAAAAATTCTGGGTTTTATGGGGAAAGTGATGCAAATTACAGATTGACCCTTAGCTTGATTCTTTGATTCAACCTAAGACTCGAGAGCTACTCCATATGGAGTGCGACTTGCATCGCACTTCCATATAAAAATTTGAGATTGAAGGATATAAGACTAAGTTAAATGAGTTTTGAGCATGTTCTAGCCGCATGGCAGTGCTCAGGTACCTTTGAAGACTCAACTCGAAGAAGTACTTGAAGAGCACCAAAACAAGTCGGAGAAGTCTACAAAAGTATTTGGAACTGCTACATTTGACTAAAAAGTACTCGGGGGCTTGTCATACATACATCTATGGGCCTACTAGAAGGTTTGGACAGTCCTAAATATAGGGGTTGGACACCGAAACGTGTCTGACATGAAGACTATGATGCAGGATGCCATACTCTACGTAGCAAGACAAGAACTAATCGAGGATTAGAAAAAGTTGCTAGGAGTAGGACTCGTCTAGTCGAATCCGACTAGTATTCTTGTAACCAACCGACCTGTAACCCTGCCTCCGGCAATATAAGGTGAGGCAGGAACCTCTCCAAAGCAATTCAATCCAACCAACACACAAGATATAGGGTATTACACCATTTAGTGGCTCGAACATGTCTAAATCGTGTGTGTGTTTTCACCTTTGAGTTCCTAATCTCGACGAGCCCCACTAACCAAAATACTACCTCGGGCACCCCCTTGGTAGGTTGTCGGGTCTAAACACTGACAATGAGGGCTTTGTCCAATTATGCTTTATTATAGTCCAATTTTTTGCGGAAACAGAATGTACTCCAAAATACAATGCATATGTGAAAATGACCCGATTATTAAATATGATCAATAGTTTAGATATTAAATTCATGCTATTATTGAAGATAAACAGAGTCAAAAATATGTCATTAACGAGCCCCAACACATTCTTTTCCTTATCTTAACCTATATTTTGATGCATTGCAAGTTACTTTGTGCTTTTTGTTTGCCTATCAAGCTTCCTGATTTGCATTATTGACAAAATAAGAAAGCTAGCAAATTGCCCCTTTGCTAACGATTTGATTTATGGTAAAAGTAAAAACCATGCGCTACATAGAGACACACTAACCATTCATTGAAAGTTGAATATTGGTACCACCAGAATTGTGAATCACCAAATTGTTTTCTTTTCAGCAACAATCTTATCGGATAGAACATTCTATAATGAGGTTCATTCGTAAGCCAAATCCTTCTACGGGACTGAAGTCACATCCTTCATAAGCTATATAATGAACAGACGCAAGAAACTAAAAGGATCATAGGAATGATGTCTCCCACATCATTGAACTCCCTTTGTAAGCTAGACAGATGCAAGTCACATTTGTGGTCTTGTCTGGACTACAAATATCTTCCCATCCTTCACCACTCCTTCAATGTCCTGAGGAGACCCATAGAGCTCCTCAATTGCATATCCAGCATGAGCAATGCTCGAGAGGATTGTGTTACGGAAGCTAACGTCTGTAATGAGGCGATCGGTTGTGTAATCAAGAACTACTACTTCTTCGTTGTCCATAGGCACACTGCAGGTAAGAAGCATAACACAGTGGCTACAACTTCATTTCAAAATTTTAAACATACAGCCATGAACTATAAAATATTTCAGTTACCTATCATAGAGGCCAGCCCCAGCATAGCCTTCCAAATCCTCGCCGTTTGAGTCAGAACGAAATATGATTGATTGCTTTATGAAGAGACCAATTGGCTTGCTTGGATAGCCCAATACCTATAACACGTGCACCTAGTGGACTCAGTTCGGCCTTTACTTACACAAACGAAGGAAAAATGTCAGCTGACAGGATACATTTACCTTCGGAGAGTTGAGATCATCCTTCTTGCAAATAAAGCTCATGGCACGACCCGGATAGGCCCCTACAAGGGTCTCCCAAGGCCTTTCACAATTTCAGCATATATCTCTGAACGATCTCCAGATGATGGGTTAACGGTATGTATCACAAAAGCATAGTCTGCACTGACAATTTCTTGCACAAGAACAGCCATGGACAGGTAAGCATGATCAAGCTTCACTTTACGAGTGCTGTAGTATGCTCTCTCATTCCATTTCGAGGCCCAAACCTGCATAGTATATACCGCATCAATTTTTCAGTACCAACTACAATGACGGGCGAGGGAGAGGGGTCGGCATAGCGGTTGAATACCTACCTTTTTAATTGCTGTCCATGCTTGTTCCCAACGTTGTTCACATCATCCCCTGGCCAGGGCATTCCACAATCTTGCATCTTCTCCTTGAGCTCTTTCACCTGAAACAAAATTGACGGGAAATTCAGAAATTACAGTAGCTAACTGAAAAAATTACTGCTGCAAATAGGATTTTACTAAAATATGGTATCTTACTAAATTACTAGGAGCTATCAGGTTCAGAAGAGCATTTCGGATTTCATCAAGTGCACTAAGTTCTCCTTGACTGAGTTTTTCCTTTAGATGCTTTACATTCTGGGCTACATGCTGTCCATCAGAAATAAAGAACCATAAATACAATGACTGTTAGCCAGCAATTCAATAGTGTCCCTCACAAATGATATAATAAACTGAGAAGTTCTCTTAATCTATGTAGACAAGTAGTCTTTGGTTCTTCAAAAAAAAGTAGCCTATGCTTATGAAACATGATTGTAAATATCAAATTTTCTCTTTTATCTTAATTAGGAAAGTAGAAAATATGCTTCAAGAAGAACAATCTAGCTAGTATAATGGTCATCAAGCATCACTATCATTAAAAAGACACATGGTAAGTGTTACGAACCTTGTTCATCTTATCGGACAAAACTGTTTCAAAGGTTCCAAATGGGAGTGCTACTGACGCTGGGACACCAACAGATGGAGGTACTTTTCCTTTTAGGTATGCTATGTTCCGTGATTTAGCTCCAACCTAGTGTGGAAGGCATAAATATGCTTCAGATGGGCAAGAATAGAATGCCAGCCAGCTTAAGATCAAAAGTCCTGCTATGTAAGTGTAATTTAATTATGTATAAGTAATAACCATTTCATCAGAAAATTCATCAGCACATATTGCATATTTTCCAGGAAATTGCTTCTTGGCTAGTGAAATAGATGGCTCTGATTTATCATCTTCTGCAGTTGAGGAATTTGCAACCAGAAGTTCACTCTCTGCTGTCTCTCTGACGTTTAGAAAGATAGGTATTAGACTTAGATTAATTTCACTATCTTTGTATATTTTTATGATGAAATGTGTCAACGATTTTACCTGTAGCTTATATCAGCAGAAGTAGGCTTTACTGAAATTAACTTCCCATCATTTCGTTGAAGTTCAGACAAAATCTCTGGGTCAAAGCATGTTGCAAACAATACCTTCATAGAAAATAATTGGCTATAGTTATTTAATAGTATATGCAGAAAATTAGATAAAGGTATCAAGATAGGAAATCATTCTATCAATATCCATGGCATAGTTCAAACGCCAAAAGACCTTGCTATTCCTTGCTCGAACAGAGACATGTGACAAGACATCTGGCATGTCTGGTGTAAGGACAGCAACAACACCATCAGGTATTTCCTCCTCTCCCTTGACAGCTTTTGCAACCAAAACTGTTGGCTTATCATAAGATTTATTTTGAACAGTGAGCAATTCATCGACCACAGTCACATAACCTATGACTTCAACTGGGCTTATTATTTGCCAACTGTAAAAGTAGGAGAGATATTAGTTACAGAGTATGCTTAGGTTACATGAGCCTTCTGTATGCTTTCAGAAAACTTTTGCAACTATTATCATTTCATAAAATATTTAAATACGAATTTATGTGTGTTTACCTTCCTAGGTTTGCAATATTCCTAAGAACAGGGTCAAGACGGTTTAGAAGTAGAGACAGTGAAGCTGCTGACCCACTACGAATAATTTCTTCAGTAAATATATTAACCTGTAGATATGGTTTTTAACACAAGTATGTCCATAATAAGTCAAAAATGAATCAACAGTTTAATGGAGCACTTACTGTCCTTTTTTCTGAGGAAAGCACTTACTGTCCATTGTTCAACTCCAAGTAAGGAGCCAAGGTATTCAGCAGAAGGCTGAAGGGTATGATGGTATTCTTCTCCCTTGGTTACAAGTGCAAGTCTAGTTCTATCAAGATATGCTTTTGCATACAATGCCCATTGGTCATCAAAGTTGTTCGCCATTGCAAGTGCATGGTTCCACCCCTTCATGAAACAAGCAAGACTCATATGCAGCAAGACCACAAAACCAACACTAACACATTATGTGTAATGCTATTGTTTTACTACAAAGTCTATTATTACGGGCTTGTTAACTTAATGCCTTTTTGTACAACTTCAATTAGCAATTACGGGAAAAAGTGCTCTATCTTTCTGTTTTACTAAGGAACAGTACAAGAATTTGCTCTATCATAGCTTAGTGCATGGTAGTGCAAATAAGAAACTTTGGAAATAGAAAATGGATTTCAGCATGAGTTATATTCTGTGTAGAATTGTACCTTTAAGCAGCAAAGGAGGTTCTCGTTGTCTTCAGTGGACAAAGCAAGGTTTTCAAGTACCATACTGATGAAGTACATGATTTTCTAAATAACAAGAAATAATGTTTAACAGTAAGTATTATTTTAAAAAAAAAAGGATGTTGGGCATTTTAAGATGACTAAAAGATATATACTCAATAACAGGGGAAGTCATTCATATTTATTTCATTAACCTCAGGTTCTGCGTTGTTAAGTTGCTCATAAGACCTTTCAACTGCTGTCCTAACAGTAGAGTCAAGGGCGATGTCCAGAAAGATCAGATCCTTCAAGCGTTCTTGTGATCCACACAGTAAAGGACGAACTTCAGCTCGTGCCTCCAGCAAACCCTGTAAGGTTACCATTGGATGTAGGTAAAAAATGATTTATACACTTCTTAGTGACACTGGTATGTTATAGATTTTTTTTGAAGAATATTGAAAAGTAGTGCAACCTCAACAAGTGCTTCCACTGATTTATCCTCAAGATGGTCAAGGAGAAACTTAAGCAACTCCTGCTCAATAATAAACAGCAAGAAATAAGATTGTTTCTTCTAGCCATTGTATCTGCAGAAAAGATGCTTTGAGAATAATTACTTGATACCCAGATGGTAATCCATTCAAAGGGTTGACCTTGACACCAACCATGAAACCTTCGCTCTGTAATTTAAATAACAGTTATTTGTTTAATGTGACGATAGATTCTGGGTAAAATTTAGCTGTCGTACCTCCGCCCTGTACCCTGTGCATGTTCCTATAGCAGATTCTAGATCAGCACCAGAGTGAACAGCCTGTGATATTTGATAGTGCAATCAGTTATTTGCACATAAAAATGTTAGGACATGTCGGGATAACATGGTGTTGACGACCAAACTTGGCACAAGGCTGATTTTGTTGGAGATGCTCAAGAGGGCCTGGTCCAATAAGAACGTGCTGGCCCATTAAGCAACATTATATATCTAATCACCAGCCAGAAAGGTGATTAACCTACGGCTAATCCACCTGCACCCTGCCGCACGCACTACCTGGTGCGCTACCGCCGCCGCCGCTGCATGCACCTGCCTGGTGTGCTGCTGCAGTCCTCGCTTCCAAATCAAAGGTTGATCGTGGGTGTCTCCGAGTACGTGCCATGGAGTCCTAGCATGCTCCGGTTCATCATCCCATCCCGTACGTGTGGACAGTTGTAGAGGTGTCGTACGGTTGCGCACTTTGTCAGATTGTACGACTACTTCCATGACGTCGATTGGATTGACCACTCGCACTTCATTAAGACTTCCGCTGCGACGCGCAACGAGCGAAGCTATAATCTATGATCAATTTACTCGCAAGTGATCTTGTTTATGCGGTTATATTTTGTGTGCTAGCGAGTAGCATACCGCGTTTCTTAACAGTGGTACCAGGGCTATGCTTATATTGTTTTTGATCTAGATTAAAAATTTTGCATGCTTAGTTGTAGATCATATCATTTTTGCGAATTGGACTATTTTACTCTGTTCTTGCTTCCTCATTATATGTGACTGGCTAACTGGCCGTCTTTACAACGGCGCGCAAGCATCGTGTGGCTGACCACGAGGTTGTGAGTTCGTGTAGCGAAGCAGTCGATGCACATCGTGAACGGCTATGTCAGCTAGAGCGAAAAATCTGTTCTATCCGTTATCGGCTAACAGGACCGGATCGTGTTTTTTTTTTAAAAAAAGGGACGCGTTGCATCGTTCCTAGAAATGCCTAACTTGTTTTTGTAGAGAATGATATGATGGTATGGCCTCAAAATCATGTGATGATCTGTGTGTAATAAATTCGTGTGGCCTGCATGTAATAAATTTATTATAGTCGGGTTGAGGTTGTTCCTATTCGGCCTGTGTGCCACTCCTTATTATTTTATTTGAGCTACTAGCGTATATTAGCTGAATTAGATTATGTAATTCTTCGACACAAGCGAAGAGACTTGGCGACCGTCGTACCTTGGAGAAGGTGCCAAAGATGCGACGACTCAGTGTAAGCGTGCACACTGGTGGTCATTGACATGTGCTGATTTTCGTTGGACAAAGAAAGGCCATACTATCACAATAATTTAATTATCTGCGATGATTATCATTATTCACTGCCTATGATGAGCATGATAAATCCCTCATGAAAAATTAAGACTTTATACCCTTCCAACAGCTGCACCATTGGGGTCTTGTTAGTAAGTGATGAGTCTGCCAAAGCAGGGTGTCATCTTCTACCTTGATCCATTGGGTGGTGTCGAACACCACGGTATAGTGTTGGTTTCTTGACAAAGCTATCAAGTCGGACTTGGGCTTTGGGGCGTAAGTGTTGGGAGCTAAGACATATGATGTCGCCCAACAAACGAGAGATGCATCGAATGCGATTGCCAGTGTTGCCTACCTTGTTCACTATGATGCTAGCAGTGATGCCAAAACTCATGCTATGCAACGCCGGGGGACGTTCGCACAACATAGAAGGAATTCTTTCATTAAAAGTGTTAATAAAAGAAGTGCTAACCGTTGCATATCTTACTGTTGTAGAAAATATCGAGTGCATCAAACTTCAATCTGCGATCGATCCTAGATAGAGATAAGTTGAACGGAAAAAACTTTGTTGATTGGAACCGGAACCTGAGAATTGTTCTCAGACAAGAGGAAAAAGAGTACATTCTCGATACGCCTTACCCAGAAGAGCCTTAGAATGTCACGCACACCACTAGTGCATATCGTGCTTATGTGAAGCATACTAAGATGCGGTGGATGTGTAGTGCCTGATGCTTGCTTGCATGAACTCTGAGCTATAGAAGCAATTTGAGAGCACTAACCCATACAATATGATCGTGGAGTTACATGGGATGTTCGAAAACTAGGCGAGGGTTGACAAGTTTAATACCTCAAAGGCCCTGTTTGGTTGCAAGCTTGCTGAAGGTGCTCCAGTCACCTCATGTGATTAAGATGATTGGGTACACCGAGAGCTTGCAGAGACAGGGTTTTCCCCTCGATGACAATCTTGCCACCGTTGTGATACTGCAGTCCTTGCCTACTAGCTTTGAGCTATTCAACTATCACATGAATGGTTTGAAAAAATCACTGACTAAGTTGCATGGGCAGAGGCGAGTCTTAGGAAGACTTCTAGTCATGTGATGATAGTCCAGAAGGGTAAGAAGTGTACACGCCTAGCGAAGCCTAAGAAACCTGCCTAAAGTGGGACTTCCAGACAAGCGTCCAAGGCCAAAGAAAAATAAAAGAAAGCTGGTGCCTCCCCTAATGATGCTTGCTTTCACTGTGGTGCTAAGGGGTATTGGTTGAGGAATTGTAAGAAGTACTTGGAAGATAAAAGGAAGACAAGAGGTGTGACCTCCGCTTAAGGTATTAATGTTATTGAAATTCATCTTGCTACGCATTCTAATAATGCATGGGTATTTGATACTGGTGCAATGATTCACACTTGCAAATCGTTGCAGGGGCTGAAAATGATTAGACACTTCGCGAGAGACGAAGTGGATTCGGGAATGGAGCAAAGGTTGCTACGTTGGTGTGACGACCGACCCCAAATCTCTCGAGTTAATCTTAATCCAAGTCCCTAATCCTCCATCTCAGCTTTCCCCGAGTTTAAGTGCTCAACCTCCAGTCCGATCCCGACCCCTGAGAACCGACCCCTCTCCACCGTTTCCCCAGTTCTGACACTGCCGACCCCAACTCACCCCGCTGGATCTTCTAAGTCTTCCCACAGTGTTTCTTTTCAATCTGAGTAGTGAACCAACCGAGACTGACCGGTGGACCCACAAAATCTTTTCCCCAGATCTCCCGTGACAGACGCACTCGAGTGGCATGCCCGCTCCAGAGTTCCTCTGCCACGTGGCTCAACTTCTCCGACCCCCGCCGCTCCGCCCTGTCGCCGGCCGCGACCGGATGGATTCCCGCGCCCCTTTCCCCAATCACAGCGGAAGCCCTCTGCAACCCTTTCTGCAGCGTCTCACAGCTCGCGCCCATCATCACCCCGCTAGACCCCCGGCTGCGGAGCCCGATGCCTCCCGTCTTTTCCGCCGCCTCTCTACCGTCGCGCCGCCCCAGATGCGCTACGCGATGATTCCTCCTCCGCCAACCTCGACCCCGGCCGTGACAGCTCCTTTCCCGCCTTGCCAGATCTGCGCCCCGACAGTCTGTTGCTTCACGCTCGCCCGTGCGACCGCAGCCCGCCTGTCTTCTCACCTGTGCGCCCTCGCTTCTAGCGCCGTTCCCTCGGTCACGTCCATCAGATCCGCCACACGACGACGCCCGCCTCCGCCAAATCGCAACCACCGGCAAAACCGCGCCTGCGTCGCCCTGTCTCTGGTGCCCAATGGCCGACGGTGTCATCCCCGAAGTCCTGCTCCGCCGCCCCGCTGCTCAATCTCCGCCCCGGCAGCGCACTCCATCGCTTCTTCCCAGTCTTTGTGCCGCTCCACCTCTCTCTCTTCCGCGCAGCTATAAAAGGGATTGCTAGAGCCCCGCCGGAGTCCCCTTCGCCATAGCTGCCTTGCTGCCGTTCTTCTGCTTCGTGCTCAAAGTGCTACCGCCTAAGTCCCTGAGGAACTCTCCTCTCCGCTCCACGCCCACCCTTCCAATCTGCCCAGTCGCTTGCTCCTCCGCGCTGCGCAAGAGCTTGCTTGTGGTTCACAAGAAGCACCGCCGTCGCCGGAGCACCGCCGGGCATCGCCGCCGCGAGTCTTAGTGCTCCAGTTCCTCCACCCAAGTCTGCTCTTTCCCGACCCTAAGCTTCACCTGTGAACCGAAGGTAAGCTGCCGACCTTTTTCCGCCTCGTCCGACCCCTTCTGCTCGTCCGACCCCTTTTCCGCCTCGTCCGACCCCTTCTGCTCGTGCGACCCCTTTTCCGCCTCGTCCGACCCCTTCTGCTCGTCCGACCCCTTTTCCGCCTTGACCGACCCCTTCAGTCCGCCCGACCCCTTGTCCGCCTCGTCCGACCCTATCCGTTCGACCGACCCCTTTCTCCGTCTCGCCCGACCCTGTCTGTTTCGCCGACCCTTTCTCCACCTCGCCCGAGGGCTCGGCTATATCCTTTTTCCTAGACCTGAGGGTATATATGTAAAAATGGGGGACTTCTCTGCGTTAAGCCTATGGACCCTCAGCACATCTATTCCCCTCGTCTAAGGGTCAGATCATAAGTTCCTTCCCATCTGGCCCTTATATCTTGATCTCCACCAACTCAAGTGAACTTCCCCACCTTTTTCCGTAGCTTTGCTACAAGTTTCTGGGCGAAAACTTGCAAATGTTGCTATTGAAACAATCATCTAAGTGCTAACCCCTGCATTGCATTTCGTGTAGAGTTGCATCTCGCTGACGGCTTATACGAGCTGCACCCGGCGCCAGAAGACGAAGCTGCAATCGAGCTCCCGCTTCCAGAAGCCGAAGCCGCCCAAGCAGAAGAGCAACTCCCCTCCTCCTCGTTTGAAGGCAAGCCCCGGAGCATGAACCCAGTTTTCCCAAACTTGCGCATGCCTTCTCCATCTTGTTTTGTGCATTTACATATAGGTGTTGTTTGAAACCATAGATTGCATGACTTAGTTCCCTTGAGCTGAACACTAGTCTGTTGGGTCCGAGTAGTTGCTATGCTTAATAGAGAGCGGTAAAAGCTGAGTGATCTCCTATCACTCGTGAGTTTATAGGAGTTGGTTGTTTCTCTTCTGTTGCAACTATAAGGACGATGGACGGGGCAGAGTTTCGGTTAACTCTTTGGTGGTCGGCTGATCGCCCTGTCTGTCTATGGAACTTGCTAAGGCCCGACAGTGGTGGTGTTCGTGATCAAGTGTTTGAAAGTACTAACCTCATACTCAGTATGGGATGAGGAAGCCGAGTACCGGATTAAACATAGACGTGAGCGGTCGCCCCATTGTCCTTGGAACGGAGTTTCCCCTGCGGCCGCACGTGGTGGCAAGTGTGGTCACAGAACGGCAGAGGCCGGGTCTGTGGAACATTGCACCAGAGGAAATGGGTCCGGCACGGGTTAGGAGTTGATGGGGAAGGCCGACACGGGAAGCGACCCTCGGTGGTGCGCGGATGTCGTGAGGTTAGGTTCGCCATGCATGGTTAAAGAACTCGAATCGATTCGTCTGCCTCTCACAGTTTGAGACTACTTGATCGCTATGCTACACTGAGTAATAATGAAATCTGATGATGATTTGGTCTTGCTGATGTTATATACCTTTTGGTTGGTTCTATGTTTGCTTAGAGTAAGTTGCTAACTTAGACCGGATAATGAACTTAGAATCTGAGCTAAAACTGTGAAAATAGGGATCTACATAGTTCTTTTGGCAAACAAACCCCTCAGCCAAAGAGCCTTGCATGTCTAGAAGTGGTGGAGTAATACTCCCGTCGGTTAAGTCTTGTTGAGCTTAGTAGCTCAGCCTTGTGTGGCTTTTCTTTTTCAGGTGAATTTGCTGCTCCCGAGTCCTCCCCTGTTGGCACTTGGCCACCCCAACTCCCTCCGGGTTGGACGGTCGAGTGGGATCCCTCCTCGGACGACGAGGAGAGGGATCACTGACGTCTTGGCAGGCCTCACCAAGGATGCCCGACCCCTACGTTTAGCTTCCTCTGTTTTACCTTCTGTTGTTTCCTTTCGAACCATGTAAAAACTCTAATTTCGTTTTGTTATTGAACTAAATGGCCAAATTTGTTTAACTCAGTAGACTTGTTGTATTCTTTGAAACCGCTCACCTTCGTGTGAGTTTTGCTAACTCGGTCCTGTTCAAGTGGTTAAATCGGATGAAATCCGATGGCACTTCGTGTTAACTTGGCTAAGGCATGAGTGTCGTGTGTTAGGCGACTTAACCATGTTTAATCAAGCTAATCCGAAGTGGATCCGCCACAGCTGGCTGTCAGCACTTATCCATTGTCATTTCCTTCTTGATTAGTACTAGAACTCAATAATTGTTATTTTCTTCCTACATTGAATAAGAATATTATTTCCTCCTCATGTTTATAGGATTATGGTTATGAATTCATAATAAAGAACAAGTGTTGTTCCATTTTTATGAATAGCATGTACTATGAGAGATGTCCCATTGTGAATGGGCTTTATGTTCTTGATCTAGAAGATGCATAAATTTATAGCATTAGTACTAAGAGAACTCATGTATATAACTCAAATCCTACTTACTTTTGGCATTGTCGTTTAGGCCATATAGGCAAGAAACGCATAGAGAGGCTTCATAAAGATGGTCTTCTTAATCCTTTTGATTTTGAATCGATTGAGACATGCGAGTCATGCCTACTTGGAAAAATGACTAAAACTCCCTTTGTTGGACAAAGCGAGAGAGCAAGTGAGTTATTAGGCCTAGTAAATACAAATGTATGCGGTCGTATGAACTCGGTCGCAAGAGGTGGTTTTCAGTACTTTATTACCTTTACTGATGACTCAAGTAGATATGGCTATATCTATTTGATGAGGAATAAGGCAGAATCCTTTGAAAGGTTCAAAGAATTAGAAAATGAAGTATAGAATCATACCGGCAAGACAATTAAATTTCTACGATCGGATTGTGGTGGATAATATTTGAGCCATGAGTTTAGCGATCATCTGAAGAGTTGCGGAATTGTTCCACAACTGACTCCACCAGGAACATCACAGTGGAACAGTGTGTTCAAGCGGAGGAACCAAACCTTGTTGGACATGGTGAGGTCTTGATGAGTCAACTGATCTTCCATTGTATTTTTGGGGCTATGCACTAGAGACTGCTACGTTCACACTAAACCGTGTACCATCTAAATCTGTAAAGAAGATGTCATATGAGATATGGATTGGGAAGCAT
Organism: Setaria italica; assembly: GCF_000263155.2. Classification (NCBI taxonomy): domain Eukaryota; kingdom Viridiplantae; phylum Streptophyta; class Magnoliopsida; order Poales; family Poaceae; genus Setaria; species Setaria italica. The sequence goes on along the minus strand of NC_028450.1, from coordinate 17,286,707 downwards.
CCTAGTTTGTCGTTCTTGAAGATTTGGGGCTGCGAAGCCTACATGAAGCGTTTGACGCTCACTAAACTCGAGCCTAGATCTAATAAATGTGTCTTTGTGGGGTATCCTAGGGAAACTAAAGGATACTATTTTTATAACCGTCAAGAGAACAAAGTGTTTGTTGCTCGCAACACTGTCTTTGTTGAGAAAGAGTGTTTCTCTCGAAAGAAATTAATGGGAGCACGGTGCAACTTGAAAAAGTTCAAGAAACACAAGAAAATGTTTTAGTTCCCATTGATGAGGTGCAACATGATGAATCAGCAATGGTCGCTGACCAACATGATGAACCTCAACCACGAAGATCAACATGGGCACATGCACCTGATAAGTACACGCTACTGATTATAGGGCAGCAGGACATCCTATTGTTGGACAATGAGGAGCCTAAAACATACACATAAGCATTGATGGGACCAGAGTCTAAGAGATGGCTTGATGCCATGGGCTTTGAGATGGAGTCCATGAGATAGAATCAGGTTTGGAACTTAGTTGAGCCACCCGATGGCGTGAGAGCCCTTGAGTGTAAATGGATTTTTAAGAAAAGATAGATGCTTGATGGAAAGATTCACATCTTTAAGGCATGACTGGTAGCGAAAGGTTTTTAACAAATTTAAGGTGCCGACTATGATAAGATATTTTCATCCGTCGCAATGCTGAAGTCTATTCGGATCCTTCAAGCAATTGCCGCATATTATGACTATGAGATTTGGCAAATGGACATCAAAACGGATTTCCTTAATGGAAACCTAAGTGAGGATGTGTACATGACACAGCCTGAAGGTTTTATTGGCCAGCAAACGGCTAAAAAAGTGTGTAGACTTAGGAAGTCTATATACGGGCTAAATCAAGCATCCCAAAGCTGGAATCTTCATTTTGATGAGGTAGTCAAATCATTTGGCTTCTCTAAGAATAAAGAAGAGGCATGTGTTTACAAGAAAACTAGTAGGAGCGCACTCGTGTTTCTAATCTTGTATGTGGATGACATACTAATAATTGGGAATGACATTCCGCTTATGGAGGATGTCAAGACCTCATTGAGAAAGAGTTTCTCTATCAAGGACCTTGGAGAAGCAGCCTACATACTAGGTATAAAGATCTATAGAGATAGGTCTAAATGCTTAATTGGATTGAGCCAGAGCATGTACCTTGACAAGGTGTTGAATAGGTTCAACGTGAATGATTCCAAGAAAGGGTTCATACCTATATCACATGGTGTAACTTTGAGCAAGACTCAGTGTGCGTTGTCGCCTGATGAGCAAGAAAGGATGAGTCGGGTGCCATACGCTTCAGCTATTATGGGCGCGCCTAGATATTTTCGTATGCTTACTAATCCAACTCGAGTGATGGTCACTGGGTTGCAGTAAGAAATATCCTTAAGGATATGTTACTAGTCTATGGAGGTTCGGAGGAGCTCATTGTAAATGGTTACACCGATGCTAGCTTCCAAATTGACCAGGACGATAGCAAATCTCAATTGGGATATGTCTTCTGCCTCAATGGTGGGGCATTGAGCTAGAAAAGTTCCAAGCAAGAGACAGTTGTAGATTTGAGAACGGAAGCCAAGTATATTGCAGCTTTGGAAGCTGCAAATGAAGCTGTATGGATCAAAAAATTTATTTCTGAGTTGGGTATTGGTCCCTAGTTGCTCCAGTCCGATAGACCTCTATTGTGACAACAGTGGTGCTATCGGACAGGCAAAGGAGCCTAGGTCACACCAAAAGTCCAAACACATACTACGGCGATATCACCTATTTCGAGAAATCATCAATCAAGGAGATGTGAAGATATACAAGGTGCACACCATTCTAAACATTGCAGATCGGTTGACTAAGCCACTCCCAGGAGCAAAGCATGAGATGCATACAAAGTCAATGGGCATGAGATGCTGGCATAACTAACTAGCACTAGTGGGAGGCTTATGATGATGTATTCCATAAAGGTAGTCATAAGATGATGACATCATGTCAATATTTGTAATCTGCATTTTTTAGTGATATGTTCCATGACTTTGTCATTATATGTGATTAGCGAATACGTGATTCGTTAGTGAAACTCCATGATACAATATTGATATTGTACTAAAATGATCCCCAACTTCCATCCGTCATGCGGGATTGTGACGTAGAGATAAGCTGGTACATGTGTTTGGTGGATGATCTTGTTTCACAGGTCATGGCAATATGGGATACTGCGCCGACAATGTAGGCACGTGTTAGGAACACGGTGACAGATAGACCCACTACGAGACACCGCGAGTACACTGCTATAGGTGAGTCTCGTAACGACACGCATATTATGTCCTCTGGCCTGAGATTGGTGCAGAGTCCCGGATTGTGGGGCATCACATTTTGGGGTTGCTAAACGTTATTCCATAACTAGGTAGTTATAAATGCAACTTTCGGATGTGGTTGAAGCAAGTCGCAAGGTGTACCGAGTCAAGAAGGAATCTGCCCCTCCCATTTCAAGGAGAGACTCCACTGGGCCCTCTTGATGTGATGAAATAAAAGCGCATGGCCATGCCTCAACTAAATGTTAGTGATCAGAAAAGTTCTTCGCTGAGCGAGAAATGGCTAAGAATAGGGGTAGCACATCACTCTCTTTATACTTGGTTAGGTGCCGTGTAGTGGAAGGATATAATATTGGTGAATGTTACAGGTTATGCAAGATATGATCTTCGTGAATCTTCAGGAGTTAGAACGCCTTGCTAGAGGCCAATGCTAACTATTGATCGGAAATGGTTTCTAAGTTATGTCTGTTGGTTGCATGAACCTATGGGGTCACACACTTAAGGGATTGGAACACATGGATACTTGCATAATTAACTATTGTGTAAGTGGGAGATTGTTGGAGATGCCTAAGAGGGCCTGGCCCAACAAGAACGTGCTGGCCATTAAGCAAGCGTTATATATCTAATCACCGGGCAGAAAAGTGATTAACACTAGGGCTAATCCGCCTGCACCCTGCCGCATGCACTGCCTGGTGCGCTGCCGCCGCCACATGCACCTGCCTGTTGCACTGTTGTAGTCCTCCCTCCCGGATCAGAGGTTGATCGTGGGTATCTCCGAGTACGTGTCATGGAGTGCTAGCACACTCCGGTTCATCATCCCATCCTGTACGTGTGGACTGCCATAGAGGTGTCGCTCAGTTGCACACTTCATCAGATTGTACGACTACTTTCTCGATGTTGATCGAATCGGCCACGCGCACTTCATTAAGACTTCCGCTGCGACGCGCGATGAGCGAAGGTATAATCTATGATCATTTACTTGCAAGTGATCCTGTTTACGCGGTTGTATTTTGTGTGCTAGCAAGTAGCAAATTGCGTTTCCTAACAGATTTTCTAGGTAACACCGGCTTAGCCGGTTTCTAATGTCGGCCAGGCCGATTTACAAACTGGCTACGCCGGTTCATAGAATCGGCTAAACTAGTTTTCGTAAGTTTGAGTAGAAATTTGAGATTCGTGTCGGATTGAATTTGTAAATGATCTCCGATCGAAGCAAGACCTCCCCACCCTATAAATAGGAAGGGCTACGGCCAATTGATGGCATCCAATAGATCAAAACACTTTTACCTTTATTTTATTTCCAACTATTCTTTCCTACACCCTAATTGTTGTTCTTCTTCTGTCTCTATGGCATCCGGAGGCATTCTGAGAGGTCTGCCGATCTCAGAGCAACCCTAAGTGTGCTAGCGCGACAGGATCCTTCCCAGGCCAGCGTTTGTAGGTCTTCGCAACGAACCTCTGAAAATCGGCCCTAACTGTCTTAGCCAATTTTGGCAGCTAGAGTTGTGTGAGTTGATCCATTGCAGATCCGTGCGTTCTAGTGCTTTAGTGTGTATTAGAAAACGCGTCAACACACTTTTTGGTGACTCTGTTGGGGACAAAAGAACTTGGTTCCACAAAAACCGATCTAATCTATTCCTAGCAAAATGGGTGCCAACATCGAGCTTGACAAGGACAACATCATCCCACCAAACATGGCAGAGCTCTGTGAGGACGAGAAGTAGAGGTGCCTCAAGCTTGAAGAATAGATGTAGAAGCTATTCTTGATGGACTTCAAGAAATACCGTCAAGGAGGTGTTACAAGAGTTCAAGAGATTGCAATGCCATCCTTCACTCCCAAAGATAAGCAAGTTGAGGTAACAAATAATGTGAGCATCCCTCAAACAAAATGGCTTGATCAAATGGCTTTGCTTATGGATAAGAAAATTGCTTACACTAATCAACCGATAAGTGAATTGGTAACTATGGTGTGGAGCAACTAAATGCGCTTAACAAAGGAAATACTTTAGATAATGGTGCTTCTCCTGTTAATCATGTTGAGCAAAGCGATATTCTTAAAGCAAGTTCATGGACTATACCTGATATGCATACTGGACAAGTACTTTACAACATGTCGATGAACTCCTTTGTTGGGCAGACCCCCCCTCCAAACCCACACACACACACACACTAAAATCACTTTTGCTGGAATCAACAAAACCGGCTAAGCTGGATTCCAAACTAATGAACTATGTTACTGCTCTAAGTTCATCTGCCCCTGGACAAACTAATGAACTTACAAACTCTATACCACCTTATATGATAGTAGCACATAGCATTCCACCGATTCCACCTCAAGGAACATGTATTTCTTATGGACCGGTGCCAAATGATGTATTTAATTGCTATTTGAAATGAGCACTGGTTCATTATATTCAAAACACACCCCATGTTATGGGGTTTGCACAACCCAATGCTTATGCATCTTCATAGCCAAATACTTATGAGGTGGATTTTGCTAAACTTAAGGAAGATTTGGCTAATATGATGAAAAGTAAATTGGGAGACATGAGTAGTTCTCGGTTATACCGAAAAACTTATTCTTCGTGGTTTGATGTGGTACCATATCCTAATGGTTGGCGTGTTCCCAATTTTGTGAAATTTAGTGCTGATGATAATAGAACTACATGGGAACATATTAGCCAATACGTTGCTTAATTAGAAGAAGCTAGTGGTTATGATGGTTTCATTGTCTTTGACTAGCACTGCTTTCTCTTGATTTTGATCTTTAGCTTCTGGTTCTATTTGTTCTTCGAGTTAATTTGAACAGAAATTTCATGATCACTTCTATAGTGGGAACAATAAGATGATGTTTTAATTTGTCGCTTTTTGATAAAGACTTGGCTGTTTTGTGTTCTTATGGCTTACTTTCCTATCTTAAGGATAGAATAGAAGGTTTTATTTTCTTGCAGTTAGCCAAGTTCAAGTCAGTGCTTTAGTGCAAGAAAACCAAATGAAAAATACTAAGGAAAGTTATAAAACTCATTGGTCCAATGTACATGTTGTTGAATATGATTTTGACACTTCGGACAATGAGGAAAGAAATGTATATGCTGCTGAATTTGTTTGGCCATCAAATGCCAAATCATATTCTTGTTCATCTCTTAAGCCGGTCAACAAGAATCAACAAGAAGAGGATAAATTTACATTTGATGTTTCCAAGTGCGATTGTATTTCAGATGAATTGTTAAAAATTAGGAATATCGAGATGTCGCACAAACATACCATCGCTTGATGAGCTAATGCAGCGTCCTTATTGTGAATGGCATAACACTTTTTCACATGCCACTAATGACTGTAATGTTTTTTGTTGACAGGAGAAACAACCATTAATGAAGGATGATTAACTCTACATGAGCTGCAAATTGATAAGGCTCCATTCCCGGTCAATATTATTGATCTGCAGAATTCCAAGGTGTTGGTTTAGCCTCATCAAGACGAGTCAACCAAAAGGAAGACCGTGATCATTGGTGATGAAGCACCAAAAAATTCAAATGACAAGATTTTGAGAAGCGAAGTGGTGCTTCAAAAGTCTCCTGACGGCAGGGAATCATTAAAGATAATTGTTGGACCTTTTGGACTATGGGGGAAAGGAATCTCGGTGCAAATGATGGTTGAACCTACTCTGCATTGAAAGCGGCCCAGCCGGTTTTAGAAACTGGCCAAGCCGATTTTGGTTAGAGAACACCGAAGATGCTCAAGCAAAAGCGCCTTAAGGTTGGTACTTGGAAGGCGAATCAACCTAAGGTCTAGGGAAGGTTTGCCAAAAAAAAACTAACCGTTGATCAGTTGTTGACAAAGCACACAAGTCAAAAGGTCGATTCAAGTGATCGGCCAACAAAAAAATGTGCGAGATCACCTTCACACCAAGAGCAAGCTCAACCATTGAGGGAGACTACAAGGCTGAAGAGTGAGATTGTCACGTTGCATCCTCCTCAAAATACATAATCGACCATGCCTTGTGCTCCTTCGATGTCAAATTCTCCTCATTTGGTGTGGGATCACAATGGGATGTGGATGCAGTGTTATCCTATGCCTTTTTCAACTTTTCATTCATGATGGTTACTGCCTAACGAGCTGGTGTTTGACAAGCTTTCGAACCCCATGCATGATCGTGTTGCTTTTGTGCAATCTGGTTGGGTGCAGTAGACAAAACTGGCTAAGGCAGTTTCTGCAAACTGGTGAAGTTGGTTTCCTCAGAGACACTGGGCATCTCCTCCAATGCAAGTGTAATGTGCTAAGATGAAGCTAGAGAATGTGCAACCTAAGAATTTTGATCTAGAGAGAACCACTGGTAAAGATATTATTTCAATTGGTGATATGAAAGTGGTTCTCAAGGATGATGGCAAAAGACTGATTGTCATTGATGATCTGATGCGGATCCAAGTACTAAAAGCACATTGAGTCCTAATCCTAGAGCAGCTGCAACTAAATGGAATGATCAAATACTTCACATATTGTCACTATTCAGTTTGGTGCATTATCTTTTGATGTTAAAGAAGATAGAAAGAAACATAAAGAAATCCTAGCTTCTACTATTGCCTTGCCGTGCCATACTTTTATTGGAGTAAAGCTGCAACACAAGAAGGTGGAATATAGTAGGCCAAAGCAATTTATATTGGTGGCGTGATTATGCAATCATCTAGTAATATTTGCATGGAAGCTGGAAAGCTGGATTATTTTATTCATTCATGCATGCTTGTTGTGCTTAAGAGGAGGAGCTATATGTCTCGAGCTCAAGCAACACAGAACCATATTATTTTACTATTCTTTACGTGAGTTACTTTTGGTCTGGTAAAGTTAGCATGTAAGTTAGAGGCAAAGTCCGAATATAATATTATTTAGAATAAGGTTAGGTTTGTTTTATTCCAGAGTCCTAATCATGATGTGCCTGCGTGCACTATAAATAGGGCGTTATACGCCCATGTAAAGGGGATTTTGAGTGATCGTGAGTTATTTCCCAAAAAAGCCTAAGGGCTGACAGAGTAGTTGGTGTTTCTTGTTTGTGAGGCCTAAACCCATCTAGGGTTTTTCTTGAAGCGTGATTTCAAGCTGCTGCTATGATTCATCCGATTCCATCTTGTAATTCTAGCCCTATAGTGGTTTGCGAGATTCCTATCCTTCTTTTTGTTGTAGTAGGATTTTCTTTGGATCTACTATAAACTGAGAGCTTGCTATCTTGATTAGTAGCACATGGTTGCATCTAGTATTTTCCTATTGTTCTAGTTTTGTAACACCATCAGAGATTAATCAATCATTGGAATCTGTTCATTGATTATTTGTCTGTTACTAGTATATTAAATATATTGCTTTGTTGGACTCAGTCTGTATCGGTCTGTTGCTGTGAAAGATTGGCAAATTATACACATCGACTGGGGTTTCACTAGTTGGTCCGTATCATGATCTGGTTAAGACTTCTATCCCAAGAGCTTCCGATGATCATGAAGCTAGCAGTGGTAACTCTTCTCAGTACTTCCAGCCTAGGTGGTGTCTTTCAGGCTTAACATGTACTCAAAAGAGGAAATTGCAAAGGTGGTTTGCTAGGAAAAGGGAGGAACAGGCTGAGAAACAGAGGGATCAACAGTTTAACAGAGCTATACCCATGTTTCCTTTGAAGAAAGAGTGAAAATACAAGGCCGTTGTTCAGCCAAGAGTAGAATCGACCAAGCCGGTTTTACTCGGGATAGTGCAGCCGGTCCCAGAACTAGCCAAGCCAGTTTTAGAACTGGCTAAGCTAGCTTCAGAAGAGGATGTGTCATCTTCTGATTTTTTTTCTTTTATTTCTTGTAATGGTGACCTTCCATAAGCCCAGCAAAATAAGGATGATGAGGAGTTGGTTGACTATGGTTCTTCACCTGGACACAGCATGGAGATCAATGTAGTGCATTTTCTTGCTGATTATTATGTTATTCCTGAAGAGGACTTTGCACATCTTGATTTTAGGCTCCGAGACATTGTGTTTCAGGAGCTTAAGGAATTGGATAACCACCTCAAAGCATTATACATCAGAAGTCGTATTAATGCTAAATCAATTTCCTGAATGCTTGATGATGGAGGGCAATTGTTAGTTTGATTCCATATGCTCTGTTCAAGAAGTTGGGAGGTTTAGATGAAGATCTTGTGAAGACAAACATGACTATCAATGGTGTGTGAGGTGGCGAGCTTATGGGTGCTAAAGGAGTCATTTCTATGGAGCTCACTATTGGGACCAAGATGTTATCCACTGCTTTCTTCATTCTTCATTGTTGATGTGCAAGGTAACTTCTGTTTAATTTTGGAGCATGATTGGATTCATGCAAATCAGTGTGTGCCTTCTACTTTTCATCAGTGTCTTATTCAGTGGATAGATAACGACATAGAGATTGTGCATGGAGATACTTCGGCTTGTGTCGCTACAGCGTATCATCCTCCCATGGGTATGCATGATAACATGAAGTTCTTAACTAGTTTAGATCTCTTTGATTGTGAGTTGCTTAGTTGTACCTAGGTTTGTTCCTATTGTACTAAAGCCAATGGTAAACCGTCTAAACCATTCAATACAATTTAATGGATACAAGCTCAAAATGGTTGCAACAGAGTCTTGAGCACTACCGGACGAATAAGAACGATACATGTGAGGCCATTGAATATTTTGATGATTTGAAATAATTAGAACAATATTTTATGTCAGCTAATCCTTTAGAAAAGGTTGATATTGGGGATGGCACTATTCCAAGGCCGACATTTGTAAATCAGAACTTGAATTATGAGTATAAAGGTGAATTAATTGAATTATTGAAAGAATATGTTGATTGTTTTGCATGGAAGTATCATAAAATGCCTGGTTTAAACCATGAGTTAGTTGAGCATCGACTTCCTATTAAACTTTGATTTAGGCCTTATAAACAACCTACTAGCCATTTTAATCCTCTTATGTATGACCAAATTAAAGAAGAAATTAATTGGTTGCTGATAGCAGGATTTTATTAGGCCTTGTAGATCTGCTGATTGGATCTCTAACATTGTACCTGAAGACAAGAAAGATTCAAGCAAGCTTAGAGTTTGCATTGATTTTGGAGCTCTTCATAGAGCTACTCCTAAAGATGAGTATCCTATGGCTATAGCTACTATGCTTCTTAATAATGCCTCTAGACATAAAGTTCTTAGCTTTCTTGATGGTAATATTTTTATAGTCTTAGAAGATTGTGCTAAAATGACCTTTAGATGTCCGGGCTTTGTTTGTTGGTCTCTTTGAGTGGGTTGTTATGACTTTTGGTTTTAAAACTGCTGGTGAAGTTATCAAAGTCATGCATTTTATTATCTATGGTTTTCTTGGTGTGATCCTGGAAACTTATATTGATGATATTGTTGTCAAATCGGATGGGCTTGATTCCCATTTAGCTGATCTAAGACTTACTTTTAAGAGGATGCATCGGTTTGGTTTGAAAATGAACCCACTCAAATGTGCTTCTGTTGTACGGACTGGAAAGTTCTTAGGATCTATTAGTGAAGTGCAAGCTCCTACTTGTAATAGGGAGTTGCAAAAGTTCCTAGGAAAAGTGAATTATTTTAGAATATTTATATCTAATTTGTTTGGGAAGATTCATGCATTTACTCTTATCATTGGGTTAAAAGATGAAGTCGAATTTACTTAGGGAGCAGAATAGCAAGAGTTTTTTGAGAAAATTATTAAGTGCTATTTGTCTTCACCACATGTGCTCAAGGCACCTAGGAGGAGAGCTCCTTTTTGGTTTTATGTGGCGGCTGAAGAGAAAGTTATTGGTGCTATTTTGACTCAAGAAACCAAAGGAAAGGAGCATGTTATTACTTATGTGAGTCAACATTTTGTGGATGCTGAAATAAGGTATGCATTCATTGAGAAATTATCCTTGTTACTATATTATATTATTCATGTACGAAGTTGAGGCATTATTTGTTATCTAGTACTTGTAATGTAGCATGTCAAACTCATTATTAAACATATGGTAAGTAGACCGATTTTAAGTGGAAGGATTGGTAAGTGGGCATATGCACTTGTCGAATATGATTTGGCCTATGAGTCTTTAAATTGTATGAAAGGCCACATTGTAGCTGATTTAATTGTTGAGCATCAAGTTGATGATGAGCATGATTAAATGTCAGTCATGTGATTCTTACTCCATGAAAATTGCATTTTGATGGATCAGCTTGCAAAAATGGTTATGGTGTTGGTATTGTTATTATTTTACCTAGTGGTGCTGTTTTTGAAGCTCTTAACCGATTGGAACATAAGTGTACTAATAATCAAGCTGAATATGAAGATATTCTATTCGGGCTGGAAATTTTGTAATCTGTGGGTGTGAAGAATGTGGAAGCATTTGATGATTCATTACTGGTAGTTCAGCCAGTTTCTAAGTTTTGTCAATACTTGGATGGATTTCTAAATGCTTATCTTGATAAATGTCTAGATCTTATACATTATTTTGATAATTTTACTATATATATCATGTGCTTAGCGTTGAGAATCCGAGGGCTAACACTCTAGCACAACAATAATCTAGCTATGAAGTTCATAAGATTAACTTTCATAAATGAAAGCCGATGTTTGAAGAGGCAGAGGTGCAGACCCTAGAAGAACCGGTCTTGCTAGATTATGGAAACCGGCTTAGCGGGATTTCCGAAACCGGCTTGGCCTATTTTGAAACCAGCTAGCCAGTTTTCTGGATGAAACGCCACGTTAGCCATTAAACCATTAGCGGTTGGCAAGAACGAAGATTGTGACTAGAGAAGGCCTATTATTGATTATCTAAAGAATCCCAATGGTAAATTTGATAGAAAGATTCGACGTTTGGCATTAAATACATGTTGATCAATGATGAGTTATATTGTCGAACTATCAAAGACTTATGTCTAAAGTGCTTGGATTCAGATCAGGCCAGAGTGGTTATGGGTGAGGTTCATGAAGGTATTTGCGGGAAGCATCAGTCGGCTCCTAAGATGAAGTGGTTGCTTAAGAAGGGCTAGACTTTATTGGCCAAATAGAATTGCCAACTGTTTTCATTATTACAAAGGTTGTGGCCAAATATGATTTTGTGGATAACGATAAGAGAAGTCACATTTTACCTAATATGTGCTCAACATTTGTATTTTCTTTCATAAATGAAACTAACCTTGAGGCTTCTCATGTAGTTTGCTAAGTCATGGAGTAGACCTTCCTTCTGATCACTCTTTAAATTTGGTTCTGAATGAATAGGGTGGTCATAACTCGATAGCCGCTCCTTTGTTATACCATTCTTGTTCAGTGTGTCCCAATAAACATTAATGTCAAGGTCACTACTGAGATAGTCCATAAGTGCCTACAAAGCAGGCACTATTATTTTTGAAGGAAATGGTGGAGGGAACCTTATTTTATCGGAGTAGGAAAAAATTTTAACACTCTTACCTGGCAAATCACCACATCATCTGGGCTTGTATTGTTGTGTAGTTTCTGATGCCATTCTTCCATCATTCCACCCATGCAATTATTTTTTCTCTACAAAACCAACAATCATGTTCACATAGATAGCCCCAAACCACTTCTCATGTGTCTTTATACTCTTCTCTAGTACTCCCTAAATCCCGCAAAGAGTCTCCTTTTAGAAAATTTCAGACATAATAGTAGTCATGAGAAATGATCATGCTATCCCTAATTACTCATATTAGTTATTATTAAAAGTCATTTTGTCTTTTCGGTTTTCTAGAGCCTGAATAATTGCACATACGATTGAAGCTAGAAAAATAACATCAACTAGTTATTTGATTGGCTCTACACGCTTCTCCATACATTCCGTTTTATTGGTGTGGGTGTTGTTTTAATTAGATGAATCTTAATATAAACTAAAGTTATTCTCTTCGTGGAACAAATTTTAGAGTCTAAAAGGACACTCTTTACAGGATGGAGGAAGGAGCTAAGAAAGTAAAACCTAACTAGTGGAAGTTCAAGTGAGTTCTGAGTAGAGAACTTGCCTGTATAACTAATATCTCATCACGGATACGCTGGCCGACATCACCTTCACCTCCTCGGCCAACAGCTGACATTATCATCCTTGTTATCTCCCTGTACTGTGGATATGTTTTGTATAGATTTTGAAGTAGATCTGTGAACCTATCTTGTGCTTGGCTGATTTCACTGCACAATTATAACTTTTTCAGATTCATTTGAGTTCTTGGGTTGCATTGTATTAATGCAATACTATTACCATTCTACTGAAACCAAATTATATGGGTTTATCCTTTTGCGGGGTTGTTATCATATAAAAAATGAATAACAGAAACAAGTGCATACCGTGGTTTCACATTATAGTTCTTATTCCATATAAGTTGCCTAGTAGCCATGAATCTCATCCAAACAAGTAGTCCAGCAAGACCTAATTTTCCAGAATCTTTTGCTTCTTCAACCAGATCAGTAGCAATATTGAATCTATGGAAAAGTGTAGTTTATTGAATTATGGAACTGAAAATAGCTAGCCAAATTACTATGTTTGTACTTATTTACCTATGCATAAGAGATCTTTGGGAATCTTCCTCTAGATCAGCTATAGTTTCCAGCAAAGCTTTTGCCGTTCCTTCTCCAGCAGTGCCATCCTTTAGTTACAGAGCAAGTATGAGATTTGTTAAACTTAGAAAATACAATCTTAGGTATATTTGGGAAATATGTGATAAGTGTAAGGTGAAAGTTACCTCTGTACTCTTAGTAACCGGTCTTCTAAACTGAAGATAGAAATCAGACGTATTATTTTTTATCCACGTTTCATTTGATCGGAGAACGAAAGGCATCCCCTTATAGTTGTCTTCATCAAGCTCTATCTCCAAAGCCTTAGTAAAAAAAGGAGTAAAATGAGATGAAGTATAAAAGGATTAATGTGTAACACCCCACCGTCCAAAATCTTCTTATGACCGAACTCCCATATAAACGGGTCCGCATGCGCATAGCACATCTCTTACATTTCATCCTCGCTTCAAGTAAAAAGATGAACCTAGAGGTGCTATGATTGAAACGATAAGGATTATAAGTTGTCCCTCACCCGCAAAACTTCCAAGGTGGTACTAAACCCACCATACCACAACCACAGCTAAGCTACATAGGCCAACAAAACTAGTATGAGATATTGGGCTGGGGGTATTAGGTAAAGGGTCATGGTAAGAGATAGAGGATGACAAGAAGACAACAATTATTACTACAATGGTAATTTTATATTTACCTGGTAATGCAAACCATCTAATGTAGCTTCAGAGAAGGAGCTCTCACATGCCATTTCAAGCAATGTTGAGCCGGGAGGTAATATGGTTGCAGGAGGTGCCTGGGTGCATAGAAAAGTTGCATGTTAGTCTAGCTGTTGATCTTATTAATCTTACGTGCAAAGCATTTAATGTTACCTTCCACTCGCCAGCCTTCTTCGCCAATGCCCAATGGAGAATAAGTGGCTCTGCATAGTTTGTGACCAATTGAACTTTGGTTCTACCTTGTTTTTCCAATAACAATGCCTTCAGAATATATAAACTAGCTTACATTCTGAAAGTGTTACATGAAGCATAAAATAAGTCACACATATTTTGATTATACGTGTTCTTCAGAAACTGACCAAAATTTCATTGTCTCCCAGCTTGAAGAACTTTGTGCAGAGGACTTCACAATCATTTTTATCCTGTAGTGACTTCAAGAAAAGATCAAGACCTGTAGGACTCTTTGGCGCTGCTTCTACAAATCCATTTACTTGACTGGATGCTGGTTTACTGAGGAACTGCATGACGTCTCTATTTTTGCGCACAATCCTTCCCGCTGATGAGCGTCCTCTTGTTTTTGTTGAAGTAGAACGTTGTTCCTCATGCTGATCTGTCGTTCGGAGATGAATTTTGAAGTTCTTTCCATTGTTATTAAGCCTAGACATGGAATTCATGATTCAGGTCTGTTGCATCATCCAAATGGATAAAATGGTAGAGATGAACTATGATTCTGAATACAGTACTCACCACTTGTTTTGTGCCTCATCAACCACAACAAACTCAATCGATTCTACAGCTGGATCATCTATCTCTATTTTTATTGTAGAGTTCGAACCAGACTGGAATTAGGGAGAGAATTCAATAAAACTTATTAGAAAAAGAATTAACTTCATGTCACTTGGTACTAACATCTGGCTAGTAGGCACACATACTAAAATTCTTCAACTTTTAGCTTAGATGCTTTTATCGTATGCCTTAAACAAACAGATATTGTGGGTTCACCTATTTCGTTCAATATTACAAATAAGCAAAGGGTACTATAATTCAAGATAATAAAATTATTTTTTTCTGGAAGTGTATAATGATTGGTGCTGAGGATGCAGACTCGTGATATATTCTCATGTTTGAATGCTTTCCATGTGCCGGCTGGGCTCATGATATTTTCTGATTTCTTAAATTTGGATACGGTTTACTTTTCTTTTTGAGAAGCAATATAGAGATGATTTCCCAGGTCTAGGGTGGGTACTGGTCAAACATAAATTTGGATCAATCTTTTGGCCAAACATGAGAAATTTCTATCACTGGAATATCTTTCATCATTTTGTATCACTACGGGACACAGTCAAATTGCCGAGTGCCAGGGGCACTCGGCGAAGGGCAGAATACCCTCGGCGAACCGTTTGCCGAGTGTAACACTCGGCAAACGGCACACGGCAAATATAGAGTCGGCAAACACTAGTTCGTCGAGTGTCTTGTGTCGGGCACTCGACAAAGACTTTGCCGAGTGCCCAGAAAACACTCGGCGAACAATTATTGAAAAAATAAAAAAAACACGCACCGCCACTGCTCCGCCGCCGCCGCCACCGCCGCCGCCGCCACCATCCTCTCCTCTTCTCTTCAGGCCCCGGCGTCGGCGGATCCGGTGGAGGGGACGGGCGGGCGGCGGATCCGGGGGCCGGGGGCCGGGCGCCGGGCGGGCGGCGGCGGATCCGGGGGCGCCGGGCGGCCGGCACTATCCGCCCCACAAATGC
>NC_028450.1:17268731-17271274 GCF_000263155.2 Setaria italica | reverse complement strand
TTTGCCGAGTGTTTTTTTTTTGCCGAGTGTTTTTGGCTTGGCACTCGGCGAAGAGCTTGTTAGCCGAGTGTCCGAAAAAAAACACTCGGCAAAAAGAAAACACTCGGCAAATTTAAAGTTTCCCGTAGTGTATGTTATAACTATGTCAATTTCTTTGAAATTTTTATTCAGTAAATCTTAGAAAATATCAAAAAAATTATTACTGAACTTATCCATGACACCCCGTATATTCACCAGTAGTGTGATTCTTGATTCTAGATAAATATCCAAGTCTTATCATATGCGTACTTGGGGTTCATTTTGTATAGTTTGCGATTATCCAATAAATTAATTTCTAATAATTTTCTTTTCTCCTTATTCCATTGCTTATATAGTACTAGGGTTAGTGCTGTTTTTTAATACCGTGTAAACGGTTACCAACCTAGTAGAAAGCTGATATGCTCATAGTTTGGCGTTATCTAATTCAAAAACAGCCCCCATCCTTTTTCTTCCTCGATGCGATCTCTTCTTCCCTGCCCCAGCGACGAGGAACCAGAGCAAGACGGAGAAGGAGTTTCTGCGAGCCTGCGCCGTGCGCCCACATGATCTTTCTACTTCCCGAAATCCTAGGGTAGCAAATGGCCGCCTAGGCTCCGCCACCGAAGCCTCACAGAGCGCCTATCTGCGGCTGTGTTTCATTGAGGACTGTCCCACAGTGCAAAAGCATATCTTTGGTCGTAATTCATCCAGGGCGTCTCGCAACCACCATCGCCGACCTACAAATTCTCGCTTTTGAAGTTGTTTCGGCCGGCACACGGGGTGCTCTGCCTCGACGGCCAGCTTGAAAGCGGCAGCGATGACTCGCTATCCATCTTGAGGGCAGCAGAACAACCTGCACGCCGCCATTCGTCTCCTCGGACGCAGCAGCTCTACCACGCTGGCCATCGCTGCCGATTGCTCATTGGTCATTCCAGAGGGATCCCAACCATGGCCGAGAGAGATCATGTGCTTCAGTGCCCAAGCTTTTTCCCTTTTCGTTACAGATGGCAATCAAACAATGGCAGTGATTCGTTACATTGTTTCAGGTCACAGTGTCAATCGATAACGTTTGCGTTTGCGTCTGCTTATCCGAACCAAACAGCACCTTAGTTACGGTGAAACAAACAAACGTAATAAATACTAAGCCACACCACCTACACAAAGCACTAGTAGGCATCGGACTCACCATAAATATGATATGAGAAAACACTAAAGTAACTAATTTAAATGGACTTCACTAAATTTGCAGACGTTCTCGCAATTTATTAGTGATTTATTAATAGCCTGTTCCTTACATCTTGATTTGCAGAAGATGACTCTTAATTTTTGAGTACTTGTTGCAAGAAGAGAATTATATTTTGCTACAATGTATGTTTCCCATGTTCTCTGTTTTTGCAAAAGATTGCTCTGTGATTGCGTAAGTGCTTTTAAGGTAATTCGGTGAACGCTATCTGGGGTGGTAAAGGATCCACTAATTTAGTCTACAAAATTTAAGGATCAGGTTCAATAAGAGCCGGGCTATAATATTATATGATTTTGAACTAAAATAAATAGGACTGAGTTGATTGTGAAGGAGGCATGAGGGCCATGATCCATTACCAGCCCTGTCACTATCCCACCCTGGACGATGCCAATTATAATTTAATTGTTAGGGTTGCTTAAGTTTATTTTGCCCGTTGTAATAGGTGCCATTTTTAATCATATTTTGAGCTTTTGTGATGCCTTGTTCAGCATCATAGTTTTGTTGCTGATGTCAGTTCGTTGTTTACTGGAAATATCACAGTAAAAAGATCCATACAGTGACCATTTTCACATTTTAGATGCAACTAGTGCATATATTATTCACCACCCCATCCAATGGAAATACGACTAATAGCGCAGAACACACCTTCCTCTTCTCAGCCCTTGATACACCTTATCTTATTTCTGATGCATTATATATCATGTTTATGAGTATGAAATGTAGCTTTGAAGGCAAATGACTAAGACTAGGGTGGTAATATGGCATTCCGCGAGTTGAGTTTTTTTTGCGTAGGTGTGGATGGGTGCGGGGGGGGGGGGGGGGGGTCCTGCCCCATGTCAATCACAAAGGTTGCTGAAGCCTTGAGGTAAACACATCCACCACCTGGTACAGTTTTGTTGCGCATTAGACCTTCCAGATCTTCAACAAGCCAATCGGATTGTCCACCATCTTCCGTTCGTCCACGCAGCTGCGGGCCTGACGACATAAAGTATTGCGAATTTTTCACACCTTCCAAAGCACAGCAGCACCACACATATTCATAATACAGTTATTCTTATTGCTCACCCCCCAATGGGCCCACTGACTCAAAGTTTGTTCCCAATCTCTAAGCTAAAGATCTCAGAAATGTAGCTCCACAAGACTTTAGCAACACAATAGTCAAAGAGTGTATGATTCACATATTCTTGTTCATTACAAAACAAGTCAATATAAGTCTTCTCTCCTTGTTGTAGCCAAGGGAGTGTTTGGGGAACACCCTGCTAAACTTTCGCAACCTATCACA
>NC_028450.1:17116832-17268631 GCF_000263155.2 Setaria italica | reverse complement strand
TAACCGCTATCATCATATGGCTCATATTAGCTGAGTTGATATTATCCCGCCGCAAGGGTGAATCCTGATCTTTCGATGAGAGGCGTGGGATATCTCGATTTGGGGATGGAGACGATGTTCACGGCCCGACTACAACCATCCAAGGATTCGCGCCTTAGCAAACCGATACTCCATCTCCAATGGCTACCGCGATCTTGTGGAGCGCGTCACCCGGCCACTAGGGCACTCGTCCTGCAAGCAATCGAAGAACAAGTAAGAACAAGTTGAACAAACTACTCAATTGCAAATATGAAGATGAAAACTAATAGTTAATTCTAGGGTCACCCCAGCTTAGACATGTGTGTGGGTCTATGCCTAGGGCTTGTAGCTTTGTCTTTATTCCAAAAGTACAAGAACCTCATCAAACTGTTGAAAAATCGGAATATTTATATTCTAGCTTACGAGACATTAATCAGCTATGAATTATAGAGGGAGTACATAATTTCTTTTTTTAAGTAGTTAAAATTGAAAAAAAAATTAGAATTACTCCATTGGCATTACCGAAAGACTAAAGTTCATAAAGAAGACCTTGTGATCTTAGATTTTTTTTCAACAACTGTAGAGTAGCATGTATGTTTTTGTTATTTTAGCTCATTTCACTTTCTAAACAACCACATGAGCCTTTCAAAATCTTTGTTCCAAACTTCTAAAAAATATTTTTAGTATGTATTAACATATTATGTGTTTTTAGCTGAACAAAATGCATATAATCAAACATGTAAAAATAGTAAGGATGAACTTATCCATATTGAATATGAAATTAAATATTCCTAATTAAAAAATAAATCATTGTATACAAAATTAGTTAATACGAAGACATAACACTAGTTGTATAAATACCGAAGGTTCTAGTCCTGGCCAAATACATTTTCATTGCGACACTAATATATAGGTCAAATAATGCTCAATAACTTTTTCCGGCACAAATATACTCTGGCCCGGCATTTGCAAACATATTGCTTGTTATACATTTGGACTTCGTATGCACTAATTTGCCAAGTTATTGCTCTAAATTTAGTATTTTACAAGTTCTTAGATCAATCTGCACCTACTTATTATACTAGATTGGATATTTTAGAAGTTCTTGAACCAATCTGCACTCACCTGACAAGATATTATACTAAATTAAGCATTTTATAATATATTGGACCAATCTACACCCTCCTGATAAGTTGTTGTATGTTGGCTGCAATTTACTGTTTTTCTTTTCATTTACAAATGCCATACTTACCAGTATCATCATTACTGATGCTGGGGTTATGCCATGCTTTTCCACAATAAAAAAAGAATACAAACAAAAAGACTGAGACCACAACAATAATACTCCCGCCGTTCCAAATTGTAAGTCATTTTAGCTTTTTTAGTTCATAGATATTATTATGCACCTAGTGTATGTCTGGATGCATAACCTAAAGCTCTGTTTTGGTACTCATGCCAGTTACCGTCATCACTAGCTTCCCATTTTGTCTGCAATAACAAGTGTACGAGGTCACCCACAAAAGATCACATGAAAGTTCTTACAACTACAAGACAAATTTGACGTTTATGGCAAGAATAAAGAAATAGTTATCTATTCATTTTGGTAAGATGCAGATTTGACAAACAATTACTACATGAATATAATTAATGTTTTCATTATCTTAATATAATTAATGCTTTGACAAACAATTATGAGTTATCCACTACAAAATTGATAGCCTTGGATGCATATTTAAAACTCTGATGATTATGATTGGATTACAATTAACTTGTACAAAAATATTTAAGATAAAAGATTGATTTTGACACTAAATAAACTACACTCTATAGAAATGAATAAAGGACGTGCGATTTCATAATGGTGTATATTTTAAGTAACATATACATTAGATTTCTAGTTGGTAGTAAAATTTTTTATTAACTTTCCAACATTTGATATTAAACTCATGGTTTTCCGTCCAAAAGTCTAAGATGTTATGTCTAAAACTCATGATTTATTTAGCAAATTCAATTTTCTTGTTAAAAATAGAAACCAGAAGTTGAACTTTTTATAGTTGAAATCCAAAACTTCCCGTTGTAAAAATTTAAGTTGGTAGGCTGACTTTCCATGTTGGTAATTCGAACATTAGAATTGAAACTATTATTTTATGGACAAAATTGCATCCAGATGTGATTTCTTTAATTGTTTTCTCCAATTTGCACCATGGAAAGCAATGCCACTGGAACTGGAGTCTAGGGGAAGTATGAAGGCCTCATGGTGTGGTTGCTTGAATCCCTTTGCTAGGTAGTAAGTCGCCAAATGGACATTCACCAATTAGCGAAGTCCTCTCAGTGTTATCGTTCCCCATCTCAAGCTGACAAACACATTCCTCGTGATCCTCGCATCTGATGCCTCCTTTCTTCTATTTCTTATAATCATTGTTGCCTTAGTTTGCTTCTCTAGGGTAGAATTCACAACCTTATGCTGGGTTTCACTTTCACCCCTAAAGTGCCTAAGTTCAAGGTTCTTCCACCATTTTTCTAGCCTACACTTGTCATGTCGTCCATACCATGTTTTCGAACCCGGATGTACATTTTCTTTTGTTACTCATCTTAGACGATGTGAAGTGACAGGTGCGAGTTGCATTTTATATAGGTGCTTCCCGTATGGGAGATCACAATATTGGGGGTTTCCTTGGGTTGCTAAAATGAGACAGAAAAACTTTTTTCTTCTTTGGAAGGTAAATAGCCTTTTTATGGTAATGAGCTGACCCACGGTCAGCCCGTGCATGATCCACGCATTTTTTTTACATCAATAGGTATGATTGGTACTTGTGAGACTTATTAGAAAAGAGGTGGGATACCTATCCTTTTTTCTAAAAGAAATAGAAAAGACGCACACTTTTGAAGGGAGTCCTTAGAGCGGCGCCTTCGTACGTCCTTGTCCCATCCGGCCTCCTCAACGGCAGCACCCATTCCCTGCACGCGGAGCACGTAACATAATTACCTTCTACCCGTTGGCAGTAGGAAGCACCTGGAAAGTTAGCTTTGACATTACCTTCTCCCCTCCTGCAGTGCACCCCAGTGCAGGCAGAGTGATGAGGCGCCGGTGTTGGTCGCCACGAGCACGACCTCGGCCACAGAGCCGTCAAGTGTAGGACTCACGGTGACCTGTGGTTAAATTTGGTCATGCCATATATGCATCAGTCGAATCCATGTAACATGCAGTATTTGACACAGATATCTCGAACCTCGTCGACTGCTGATATATTACTTAATTGTTTATTGTTGCATATAGGGGAATTAATTTACAGCAAATGCTTTTGTTGCAGGAGGGGAGTACCTGAAGCTCAGAGTTGTAATCCAGGCCAAACCTCCCAGCGTTCTGCACAGCACATATAGAAATAAAGGAAATAAAAAAAGAGAAGAGAATGATCCAGTATCGCTGGTTTTATTTGGCCAGGAACATGTTGGCATTGCGTATTTACCGTGGCGGAGACGGCGCCAAGCCATCGGCGGTAATGGGACGACACGGAGAGCCGGCACATTGAGCCGAGGCGCGGCGAGAGCAGCGCGCACTGCTGGGACTTCGTGCGGGCATCTCGCGGCGCGTGTATGACCCCCTGCACGCACCTCTCCGACGTCGCCGTAGCCGTGCCGGATCCCGCCATGATGTTCAGACTCACAGCTAGCTCTTGCGACTTTTATTGCTTTTTATTAGTTTGATATGTTATTCTTTCCCTTTCGATCATTCGACCGAAAAGGAGAGAAGAGCGAGAGAATTCTGAGCTGTGTTTAAACTCTGAAGCAGAATGATGCATGTTAATTAGGGAAGTGGCTAGTAGAGGCGAGGAGAAACAGACGGAGAGGCCCGCCGGAAATAGTATCGCGTGCATGCGCTCCATATGCGGGTATGACGGACCACTTGTACTTTTTTTTGGTTGTTTCTCACTCTCTTTACCTTACAGTAAAATGTATGAATGATCATTATGCTTGTTAGTTTGTTTCAATTTAACCATTGTAATTAAAAAGTATAAATCATGGCCACGCTACTTGGAAAACTGGTCTTTAATCTCGGTTAGAAAACCCCTTTAACCGCAGTTTTGCCAATCGGGATAAACCAAACGAGACTAAAGTCATTAATTAGCTGTAGTCCCGATTGAAATACCTAGGATTAAAGTTGTCTCTTTAGTCCCATTTAGTGTTACATGTCACACGATTTTTCATATGAAATATACACGTGCGCGGTACGTGGGATTCAAATTCACGACCTCTTACGTCTTGCGTAGCTTCCTTACCATCCTACGTACATAACACATTTGACTCAGTAAGGATGCTTTCTTTTTGTAATCACCCATGAGGTAGCCACTAGTAGAGAATTGACCTTCCATCAAGGTGCTTTTGTCCCGATTAACTTTGGACCCGTGACTAAAGTGTCTTTAGTCATGGATCAAAATGTGCCACCAAAGACCACCGCGGGGGGGGGGGGGGGGGGGGCGCTTTAGTTCCTGGTTGTAAAGACCAACCGGGACTAAAGCCCCCCTTTAGTCCCGGTTGTAACACCTATAAAAAATTGCACCGATGCCCCCCCTGTTCTGATTGGAAATTCATCCAACAGGGATAAAAGACCCCCTCCTTTTGTCCTAGTTGGTAATTCTAACCGGGATAAAAGGTTTAGTTTCGTCATCCTCCCTTCATTTATTGTTATTATGCTTTATAGAGGGAGAAAAATGAGTTTTTTAGAATGAGGGAGAATGGAGATGATTTTTATTTATACATGTTTTTATCTAGAATTTGATGGATATCTTGCTTGTTATATATGATTCGTATTAGTTAAAAGAATTTGATCAATATTAAGTATGGGAAAAAGTAGAGTAAATGTGTTTTTAATATTTAGTCATTGCAATAAAATTAAGGTAAATAAATTGTAGGTATAAGAAATAGAATTTGATCATTGCTACAATTTTTCATGTCACTGTAATTTAACAATAATTGTATTTCTTTGACCAATAATTTAGTTATCTCATGTTTATTGCAAGAACTAAATATTATAAACACACTTACTCTATTTTTCCCCTACCTAATATTGATCAAGTTCTTAATGTAATACTAAGCTCTATATTCATTTTTCACGTAATACGATACAAATGGACCGGCAATGGATGTACCATATCCGTTTCTCCAATCCTAGAGAACAGCATATGCATATGGCATGAATGTGCTTACACTATTCTCTATACATAACTCAATCTTCTATGAAGTCCATGGAGAGTCAACTCCGCTCCTCCAGTACCAGAAAATAATGGTAGAATAGAAGAGCTTTGAATCCACAAACTTGGGCTGAATATCATAAAAGAATCTTAAAATAGTATTCCAAACGCCTTTTAGAGCCTAATTCTCATAATAGAAGTATGGTGGCCCAATAGTCCGTTCAGGCAGAGTTCTGTTCACCATTGGCTTTTGGTTGATTTTGGCTTGCCAAAACGGGCAATGCTCAGTGAACAGATCTTTTGCCTGGACGGGCTATTGTGTGCCACCATACTTCTATTATGAGAATGTGGCACTTGCTCCAAAAGATATATTTGGACAATTATTTCAAGATTCCTTTATGATATTCCGTCTAAGTATGTGGATTCAAAGATTTTCTGTTGTACCATTATTTTCTGGTACTGGATATTTGGAGATAACTCTCGATAGACTTCGTAGAAAATTGAGTTATGTGCAAAGATAGCTTGGAGGGCGAACATTCTGCTATGTTGTACCATTATTTTAGGATATACGTGAACTAAAGTGCTAAGCGTCTGTAATCTTTAGTGTATATGTATCTTTATTGTCTTGTTATGAGTGTAATATTTATATGTATCTTTAGTGAATGTTATGAATGTTGATGGGTGTAATTTTCATGTGAATTGTTTTTATCTTTATAAAGGTTGATTGGTGTAAATTATGAATATTTATTTAGTTCTTTATCTAATATGAAGACATATGTCCATTTCTCACGTAATAATTTATTTATCTATTATTTTTTGCAAGGACTAAATATTATAATCACATTAACTCTATTTTCCCCTACCTAATATTGATCAAGTTCTTTATCTAATACGAAGACCTATGTCCATTTGTCATGTAATACGATGTAGATGGACCGGCAATGGATGTATGACGCGGACAGACGGACCAAGGAGTTTGTTGATGGCTTGAATTATTTTCTCGAAGTGGCCAAAGACAACAAGCTAGAGAATGGATTCATATGTTGTCCGTGCTTCCAATGCAATAACAAGAAAGACTACTCTTCCTGTGGAACTGTTCATAGCCACTTGTTTAGATATGGTTTTATGCCTAACAATTTGGTTTGGACAAAGCACAGCGAAAGAGGAGGATGATAACAACATTTCGGATTGGGCTATAGGCCAAGCTTTTGCAGATACTACAATGGGCGAGGCTGATGAAGATGAGTTTGCAGAAGATGGCCCTATTGATGATCTTGGTCAGGTGCTACGGGATGCACATAGAGATTGCTATCATGATATTATCCAATAGCAAAATTAATTTGCACCAGTCTAGTTACGTTTACCTTACCACTATTGTTTAGCCATCGAATGTGATATGGATGTGGGTGCGGTTTGGTGGTAAGTGCAAGTTTCTCCACCATATCGCTGCTAGCCAAATTGTTGTAGCTACCTCCATTAGTGATCTAGCGACAAGAATGTTCTTTAAGGACACACTTTGTTTGAAACAATGTATGTTGTAGATTTTGCTCTGCCTCCTCCATTTATCCACTAAGCACACGCTGTACAATGAGGCTCTCATAATGCTCTGCATTTCTGCACCAATCTACTCCTCTGACCGTTCGCCACTACCTGCATGGTCAGCAGCAAGCAAAGCGAGTGTATCTTCATCAAAATCACTAGCAGAGGAGTACCCACCATCTTCTTTGACCATCAAAACACGCTTGCGAGGATAGTCACGTTGTACGTGTCCAAAACCCTTGCATCGATGGCACTGAACATCTTTTGTTGTACCCGTGGATGCAACCGAAGAGGCACTAGTGGCTCGCTTTTGGGCAGCCTTGGTTGCTGAATTTGTGAAAGGAGCATGTTGCTTATCGCTGGATGGAGGAGGTGGTCCCAGCTGACTCAGGGAGGGAGAGGGTGAAGGTGCACGTCCAGTCAGAGAGGTAGTCGTGCACAGCTGCCATGATGTAGCTTTTCCTGCAGAAATATTAGTCTTGGTACTAGTATGTCACCCTTGCACTTCCCTTTCAGGTTTACAAGCAATATGAAACAAATGGGTTGCGTTAGTATAATCTCTATAAGCAAGGATGTCCTGAATTTTTTGGTTTAAACGACCCAAAAATCTAGCCATAGTACGTTCTTCACCCTCCACTAAGTTACAACGCATCATACCCATTTGTAATTCTTGATAATATTCTTCTACACTTTTAGCACCCTGTCTTAATTGTTGCAACTTATTTAACATATCACATGCATAGTAAGACGGAACAAATCTAGTCTGCATGACCCATTTTAAAGAATCCCAAGTTTGTAGCATGTTATTAGGATTTTTCTTCCCATGTTCTATCTACCAAACAGAAGCAAAATCATTGAACTCACTAATAGCAGCCCTAACACGTGTATTCTCAGAAAATTCATGACATGCAAACTTTTGATCAACAGCAATTTTCCAAGTAATGTATGCATCAGGTTGATATTTACCATCAACAGGAGGTATCTTAAATTTTATCTTACTGAAACCATCATCATTATTATGTACCTCACGCCATTGGTAACCACCCATACCTCTACGATTAGTACGTAGCCATTGGTGATCATGACTGTCTTGGTCATCTTCTTCAGTATCAACATCCCAATTGTCCTTGACATGCACATCCTTCTTGTTATCTCCATCACACCCATTAGTGGGTTTGGCATGCAACTCATCAAAACACCTCAAAAGAGCTGCAAGACTCTTGTCAATACAAGCAACCGACACCTCCACCCCTTTAAGCTTGGTGTTGGTGTCGATCTGTGTGGCCTCCAATTGCCCAATCTTGTCATTCGTCACCTGCAAGTCATTATAAAGTCTTTTTGTGTATGGTTTCACCTGCCTTTCGAAATGTGGTATGATGCCCTTGGTGCGAGGTGAATGTTGCATATTGTCAACATCCTCAGAACCTATCATGGTTAAAAGAATAGTGGAAACAAGAAAACAGGTGAAGAAATAAAAGTCCTACAGCTATTAGGATGTAGCTACTACAAGGCACTCACTCTCAACCTGTTTCACAAACTCTTACCAATTCTTACCTTTCTCAGCAGGAGGGGACGGCAACCAACAAGTCTGCAACCGTGGAACGAAGTGTATCGATGCCACAGCAACAAGACTTGTCAAGCTATAGTTGAATATTTTGAGCTATGGGTGGGCTGAAGCAAGGAAGTACTAGCACTACATCAGTTACAAAAGCAAGCTGAATAATCGTTCAACGGTGGTACTTTGTTGGTCATAGCCTAGACCGTGCTAGAGGCACGAGCTGGACACAAAGGAAGCCACAACACACCACCAGAAACAATACAGAAGCACAACGAACAACCCCTTTTCTTTTTTTTCTTTTCTTTTACTTTTTCTCTTCTTCTTCTTTTTTTCATTTTATTTCAGGGGATCCTCAAAACTGATGATATAAACAAAGGGACTTCACAAGAGTCAAACACCACACACGCTTTTTCCGAAAGTACAAGAGTCAAACACCACACTACACCTCTCTCTCTCTCTCTCTCTGGACTAGGCCGACCTAATATGGATATGCACAATGTGGAGAAGTCGAGTATAGCTATGACCTACTGCTGCCTTCCTGGAACACTTCACTATATCTAGTACAAGCACAACAACAACAAGATTTAGTAACATGGCGCAACAATCAATTCGGACTCAAAACCGATTCCAACTTGAACTTCAACACCATGTGGAATTCGGTCTCATCAACTCAGATTCCTAGTAGGACTTGAATAGAAAGATGTACTCAGATTCAGCCAATAGAGGATTTATATGGTAGTGTACGGCTGTGACTAGAATGTGACAAGCACTCGAAACTCTAAAGGACTAAAACTAAGACCAACAACTCGACATAACCGATACGATCGAAAACTCAACAAGCCCTAACTAAGCAATACTAGCAAAGGCTCAAAGGGTTTATAGGATTGCGGGTAAACTAATCTACTATATATTTTTTGCCTTTTCTGGACTATACAAAAATTAAAACAACAAAGGATTAGAAGTCTCTCACCGATAAACCTTGCTCTGATTACCAACTGATAGGAACCCGCTAGGGTTTGGGACCCAATCTTTCGATGAGAGAGGGGGAATAACTCGATCGGTGGATGGAGATGATGTTCACGGCTCGACTACAGCCTTCCATGGATGCTGCACCTTAGCAACTGATACACCACCTCCAATAGCTACCGCAATCTTGTGGAGCGTGTCACCGGCCACTAGGGTACTCGTCCTACAAGGAATTGAAGAACTAGCAACAACAATTATAACAAGTATTGAATTACTAGATATAGATGAAGGTTTCAAACTCAATCACAATTATGGTGGGGTTCTGAAGATAAGAAGACTAGCGGCTGATCCAGCACGCGCGCTTACAAGCAAGTAGCAAGAGCTAAACTTAATCTAAGCAAAACCTGAGTGTTCCTGGTGGTAGATAAGGGGTATACGAACATGGGAGGATGACCACAAGGGTGTTGGGTTTGTGCTCCAACCCTAGGACGCGTCCCTAATGGACCCAACTTGATACATGACCCATTGGGGCAAAATAAGGCAACACAGCACCTTGGATATAAAAACCTCTTGGTAATAATTCGATCATTGTAATTGCCTCAGAACATATATGGACTTGAGTCTGGATACATATAAAAGTAGACTTCATAAGAATTTCATGAAGTACTTGAACGCCCCAATCCGAGTCCATATGCAACCGTGGTGACCGTCACAAGTTGATCTAAGCCTACATGAATCCTTTTCCCTTTCGGTCTTCTCCCTGATTCCAAAGCAAAACAAGAGTGCACGTATCTCCATGGTCTAAATATGATGGACAGGAACTCAATAAAGAACTCACCTAATGATTAAGTTGATGAGCAAAGGTGTGAGTAATAGGACCAGAAATTGGTACTTGTGTAGGACCAGCATTTGGTACTTGTGTCGGCGTGGAGGTATCGGTGGTATTGATGTCCTCATGATCCTCCCCTTTTTGCAATTGAGTCATCCTCGACTCAAGCTCATCTTCTTCTCCCAAATATGGCTTCAAATATACAATGTTAAATGTGGGACTAACCCCAAAATCTGCAAGCAGATCTAGCTTATATGCATTATCATTAATTTTCTCTAACACTTTAAATGGTCCATGAGCCCTTGGCATCAATTTTGATTTTCTCAATTCAGGAAACCTATCTTTTCTTAAGTGCAACCAAACTAAATCTATAGGTTCAAAAATTAGTTTCCTTCTTCCTTTATCACAAGCACACTTATACTTAGCATTCACGCACTCTATGTTTTCTTTAACGGTTTTATGCAGTTTTGACATCAGCATGTTTCATTGCAACAAAATTTAGTTTTTAGAAGATGGCAAAGGCATCAAATCAATAGGAGCACGAGGCAAGAAACCACAAACAATCTACAAATAGTACATCTTTGTAGTAGAATGCAGCGAGCGATTATAAGCAACTTCAATATGAGGCAAACAATCTTCCCACATCCTAATGTTCTTCTTTAAAACAGCCCTTAACATAATAGACAAAGTTCCATTCACAACTTCAATTTGACCATCGATTTGGGGATGATATGTAGTAGAAAACAAAACCTTAGTCCCTAATTTTGCACATAAAGTCAACAAAAATGATTAAAAAATTTAGCATCACGATCAGAAACAATTGTGTTGGGCACACCATGCAAACGAACAATTTTGTGAAAGAACAAATCAGCAATATGAGTAGCATCATTAGTTTTATGACATGGTATGAAATGTGACATCTTAGAAAATCTATCAACAACCACAAACACACTATCACGTCCCTTCCTAGTCCTTTGCAATCCTAAAATAAAATCCATAGAAATATCTTCCCAAGGAGCACTAGGAACAAGTAGAGCCAAATACAAACCGTGTGGATTTAACCGTGACTTAGCCTTTTCACATGTCGTGAAATGAGAAACAAATCTCTCCACATCTCTTCTAATCTTTGGCCAAAAGAAATGACCAGCAAGTGTGTCCTCCATTTTCTTGAATTTTCTCAAAAATGCTCCATCAGGCCACCTCCATGCACTTCTTGCAGCAACAACAAACGAACGGAGTTAGCTGGAATGCATAGGTTGTTAGCTCTAAACACAAACCAATATTCTCTTTCCCTTTCTTGTGCTTAATAACATAAGGAAAAGGTTCAATAAATTCAACCCACTTAGCATGTCTACGGTTCAATTTTCCTTGACTACGAATATGCTTCAAAGATTCATGATCAGAATGGATAACAAAAATGTTGTCGTGTTTCTAATGTGTGAATAAGAGCATACAATTTCTTATCATAAGTAGAATAATTTAGAATAGGCCCGCTCAATTTTTCACTAAAATATGCAACAGGTTTGCCTTCTTGTAACAAAACACCACCCAATCCAATTCTACTAGCATCACATTCAAGCTCAAAAATCTTATTAAAATCAGGAAGTTGGAGGAGTGGTGCATGTGTCAACTTATCTTTCAGCATGTTGAAGGAGTTCTCTTCTATTGTGCCCTACCTAAAAGGCACTCCCTTCTTTGTAAGCTCATTTAAAGATGCAGCAAGGGTGCTGAAGTCCTTCACAAAATGGTGATAGAAACTAGCAAGTCCTAGGAAACTCAATTCCCTGTGGAGTCTTTGGTACAGGCCATCCCTGTATAGCTTCTACCTTGGCTTGATCAACCTCAATTCCCTGTGGAGTCACAACATAGCCAATAAAAGACACTCGATCGGTGCAAAAGGTGCAATTCTCAAGGTTACCAAATAAACGTGCATCTCGTAAAGCATTAGAAACAACACGCTAGTGCTCAAGATGTTCATAAATAGATTTGCTGTAAATCAATATATCATCAAAGAAGACTACAATAAATTTTCCAATGAAAGCACGCAAAACCTCATTCATTAATCTCATCAAAGTATTAGGTGTATTAGTTAACCAAAAGGCATGACTAACCACTCATGTAAACCAAATTTAATTTTGAAAGCAGTTTTCCATTCATCTCCCAATACGCAAATCAACTTTGGAAAACACAACAGCACCGCTCAATTCATCAAGCATATCATCCAAATATGGAATAGGGTGTCGATATCGAATGGTGATATTATTAATAGCTCTACAATCAACACACATACACCATGTTCCATCTTTCTTAGGCTCTAAAATTACTAGAACTGCACAAGGAGTAAGCGACTCACGCACATAACCTTTGTCAAGTAGTTCTTGCACTTTGCTGAATTTCTTGTTTCTTCTGGATTTGTCCAGTATGGCGCATAGTTTGGCAAAGATGCACCAAGAATAAGATCAATTTTGTGCTCAATCCTTTGTATTGGTGGGAGCCCCGCTGATATCTCACTTGGAAAAATATCAGAATACTCCTGCAAAATGTTAGCAACAAGAGGGGGCAAAGAGATGTTGCATATCGTGAATGAAATCAAAGCATCCTTGTATACCAAAGCATAGGCAATAAAAGTGGAAACAACCAATTCATTAATATCAGATTTAGTAGCAAGCAAGTAATATCCTTTAAATCTTATCATGATATGATCCAAGAGCTAAATTAATTCGCACCAGCCTAGTTACCTTTACCTTACCACAATTGTTTAGCCATAGAATGTGATATGGATGTGGATCGTTTGGTTGTAAGTGCAAGCTTCTCCACCATATTGCTGCTAGCCAAGTTGTTGTAGCAACCTCCATCAATGATCAGGAGACAAGAATGTTCTTTAATGACACACTTTATTTG
Source organism: Setaria italica (assembly GCF_000263155.2). Lineage (NCBI taxonomy): Eukaryota > Viridiplantae > Streptophyta > Magnoliopsida > Poales > Poaceae > Setaria > Setaria italica. Next base: position 17,255,631 of record NC_028450.1, on the reverse strand, counting down.
AAACAATGTGTGTCGTTGATTTTGCTCCGCCTCCTCCATTTGTGTACTAAGCACACGCTGCACAATGAGGCTCTCATAATGCTCTGCATCCTCTACACCAATCTGCTCCTCGGGCCATTCGTCACTACCTACATGGTCAGCACAGCAACCAAAGCAAGTGTCTCTTCATAAAAATCACTAGCAGAGGAGTACCCACCATCTTCTTTGACCACCAAAACATGCTTGCTAGGACAGTCACACTGCATGTGTCCAAAGCCCTTGCTTCGATGGCATTGAACATCTCTTGTTCTCCATCACGCCCATTAGTGGGTTTGGCATGCATTTGATCAAAACACCTCAAAAGAACAGCAAGATTCTTGTCCATACGAGCAACCGACGTCTCCACCTCTTTAAGCTTGGTGTTGGTGTCGATATGTGTAGCCTCCAATTGCCCAATCTTGTCATTCGTCACCTGCAAGTCATTATAAAGTCTTTTTGTCTACAGCTTCACCTGCCTTTCAAAATGTGGTATGATGTCCTTGGTGTGAGGTGAATGTTGCATACTGTCAACATCCTCAGAACCTATCAGGGTTAAAAGAATAGTGGAAACAAGAAAATAGGTGAAGAAATAAAAGTCCTACAGCTATTAGGATGTAGCTACTGCAAGGCACTCACTTTCAACCTGTTTCACAAGCTCTTACCAATTCTTACCTTGCTCAGCAGGAGGGGACGACAACCAACAAGTCTGCAACCATGGAATGAAGTGTATCGATGTCGTAGCAACAAGACTTGTCAAGCTATAGTCGAATATGTGGAGCTATAGTTGGCCTAAAGCAAGGAAGTACTAGCACTACATCAATTACAAAAGCAAGCTGAATAATCGTTCAACAGCAGTATTGTGCTGATCCTAGCCTAGACCGTGCTAGAGGCGCGAGCCTGAGCACAAAAGAAGTCACAACACACCACCGGAAACAATAGAGAAGCACAACGAACAACATTTTCTTTCTACTTTTTTCTTTTCCTTTTCCTTTTCTCTTCTTCTTCTTTTTTTCTCTTTTTTCTGGGGATCCTCAAAACTAATTATATAAACAAAGGGAATTCACAAGAGTCAAACACCACACACGCTTGTTCCAAAAGTACAAGAGTCAAACACCACACTACACTTCTCTCTCTCTCTCTCTCTCTATCTGGAGTAGGCCAAGCTAATATCGATATGCACAACGTGGAGAAGTCGAGTATAGGTATGAACTACTGCTGCCTTTTTGGAACACTTCAATATATCTAGTACAAGCACAACAGCAACCAGATTTAGTAACATGGCGAACAATCAATTCAGACTCAAAACCGATTCCAACTCAAACTTCAACACCATGTGGAATTCGATCTCGATCAACTCAGATTCCTAGTAGGACTTGAACACAAAGATGTACACAGATTTAGCAGATAGAGGGTTTATGTGGTCGCGTACCGCTGTGACTAGAACGTGACAAGAACTCAAAACTCTAAAGGACTAAAACTAAGACCAGCAACTCGACACAACCGATACGACCGAAAACTCAACAAGCCCTAACTAAGCAATACTAGCAACGGCTCAAATGATTTTTTGGATGGCGGGTAAACTAATCTACTATATATTTTTTTGGCTTTTCTGGACTGTGGGAAAAATAAAACAACGAAGGATTGGAAGTCTCTCACCGATAAACCTTGCTCTGATTACGAACTGATAGGAACCCGCTAGGGTTTGGGACCCGATCTTTCGATGAGAGAGGGGGAATAACTCAATTGGTGGATGGAGATGATATTCATGGCCCGACTACAGCCTTCCAAGGATGCTGCACCTTAGCAACAGATAGACCACCTATAATTGCTACCGCAATCTTGTGGAGCACGTCACCCGGCCACTAGGGCACTCGTCCTGCAAGCAGTCAAAGAACTAGCAATGACAAGTATAACAAGTACTTAATTACTAGATGTAGATAAAGGTTTCAAACTCAATCACAATTATGGTGGGATTTCGAAGATAAGAAGACTGGCGGCTGATCCAGCACGCGTGCTTACAAGCAAGTAGCAAAAGCTAAACTTAATGTAAGATAAACCCGAGTGTTCCTGGTGGAGGCTAAGGGGTATAAGAACATTGGAGGATGACCACAAGGGTGTTGGGGTCGTGCTCCAACCCTAGGATGCGTCCCTAATGGACCCAACTTGATACACGGCCCATTGGGCCAAAATAAGCCAACACAGCACCTTGGACAGAAAAACCTCTCAGTAGTAATTCGATCATTGCGACTGCCCTAGAATAGATATGGTGTTGTTCTGTAGTCCGAATCGAGCCTCACGAATCTTTTTCCCTTTCGGTCTTCTCCCTGATTCCTAAGCAAAACAAAAGTGCACATATCTCGATGGTGTAAAATGATGGACATGAACTCAAGAATGAACTCACCTGATGATTAAGTTGACGAGCACGGGCGTGAGTAATAGGACCAGAAATTGGTACTTGTGTAGGACCAGCAATTGGTACTTGTGTCGGCGTGGAGGTATCAGTGGTATTGATGTCCTCATCAATATGGGTTCAAAATATCATAACCTCCACAAAAAGATAAGCTGGTATTTATGTCAACTTCAGTTCTTGTTAGAGAGAGCATTAGTTTAATGGTGCTATAACTAAGAAAAAAAATTAAACAAAGCAGCAACGATCATCATCTTTCAACATGACAAGAACTTAAACCATCACAATTAATCACATATCATTATGTTCAGGTGATGCATATTTTATTAAGAATGGCATGGTGAAGCACAAAAACTGAAAGTAAAGAGAAAATAAAACAAAAATACTACGCACACCCAACACACATGCTAAAATAAATAAATAAAGGGAAAAGAAAAGAAAACTCAAACCACACGTGTGTATTTTTATTCGTCCCCTTCAGTCTCTTGGCCAAGGCATCTTAAAGTGGGTCGTAGCTTGGCTCTCCCTACGGCGCGTCTCCTTGCTTTTGGTACTCATGATACCCCTGCTCGTAGTGCCCCTGCGCTCCACCTTGGTACTGATCTGTAGGCACAATCCCCAGCATGCTGAACTGATAGGCGATGGTTATGTTGTTGTCCTCTATTCTGTCAGCGGCTTGCCTCATAGTACCTACATCTTCTTAATTTTTTTGTATATACACACCTATGATGCGCGCACTTCTCTGTGGCTGTGGCAAGTGGCTGTACTAAGCAGACAATGGAGCATGTGGTGGGGGTCCCTGAAAGAGCATATAACCATGGAAAGCATATGGTGCTGGTGGAGGTGGCTCTGCCGGCTGCTAAAATTCCAATCGTACTGGATACGCCGGCTGTTGAAGTTGTGATGCGTATGGGCCTTGTGCCCATGCCTCTGCTGGAGCCTTCGGCCACTGTTCTTCCTACCATCCTTCATGGACTCCCTCGTAGCTTGGTGCACTCTAAAACTCCATCTGCTAGTAGCTTGAGCTAGGTGGTGGCATTGGTATTTTTGGAGCTGCCTATGATGATGAGCCTTCTTCTATTTTCTATCCTCTCTTGTCTTTCTTTGTGGGAAATAGAATTCCCTCTTCCCACCAGTTAGTCTTGCCCACATGGTAAATCCCCAGTCTTCTATCAAGTGACTTGAAATTGGTGGCTCCAACTGTATATCCTTTCTCTTTATCACCACCAATTAAGTGTGCATTTTTTATTATCTTGGTGTCAATGCTTCCTCCTTTAATAAACCACTCAGGGACCCTTTCAATATCTAGCTTCAAGAAGGATGCAATCATGGTTAGGTAGCAACCCGACCCAACAGTTCTGGTCCCTATCATGGCTTCACAAAGCAATCTATTTATCATCAACAAGGAAGGATCAATTAGTTTCTTTCCCACTACCGCAAAATAAAGCCAGTTCATCTCGTAGTCAGTAATTTTGGTCTCCTTCATTCTTCCCGAGACATGGTGGCTCATCCAAAAATGAAATACTTGCAGTATGGGATTGCAAATATTTTTCCGTTGCCTATTTTCTTCCTTTGCAATTTTCTTCTAGAATTCCTTTAAATCTTCTTCTTCCACTTCTCCATATATTGGGCTTTTGGATTGAAACCTAGCAGTGTTGTGATTGCTCCATATGTAATAGTCTTCATTTCATCCTTCATTCTAAAGGTTAGGCATGGAATTTCTTCATTTGTCTCCTCGTTCCATTGCATGACCTTTTTCATGGTCATGAACATCTCTACGGTCACATCCTTGTGTACACTGATGGGCCATTAAGAGCAAATTGCATCCACCCAATATTTCCCAGTAGATTGTAAATATCATTATGAAATCCATTACCCTGAACAAAGTCATCGCTGAAATCATGGTTGGTGATTATTCTCCCTTCAATATTCTTCAGCCACTCTTCCTCTTTCCTACCTTTTATCATGAAGCCGTATTCCGACTTCTTTTCGGTGAAGCCCCCACGAGAGCAACTTGCTCTCCTCGAAGTTTCCGGCGCGGCTTCGGGAATTCCACGCAGTTCATTGAACCGCATGGAGGAGCTTCATGTGGTCATCCAACCAAGCAACATACGATCGCTACGTGGTGGTGCTGCGTCGACGTCCATGTCTCGTGGTGACTCGGATACCGAGCGCTGCCGTGAAGAGCTCGATGTAGATGATGCTTCGGCCGACAAGCGTGACTTCTTCATCTTCCCCAAAAATCTTCCAATACTCCTCATTTCTGCACACTTCAAGGAAAATACTGCGCTGGGGTTTCTTGTGATGAGGACACCACGAGTACATCTACACCAGCAGCACCTCAGGCGCCTCCAGTTGCTCCTCCACCTCAGGCGCCTACAGTTGATCATCCAGTTGGGCCAATCACTCGGGCCCGTGCGAGAGAATTAAACTTCATCATGCTGTTAAGGAATGAAGGCCCAGCAGAATAAGAAGATGGCCCAACAGGGCAGCCCAGGTGGTGCGCCTAGGGTTGGGAGCCGCGGCCCTCCCCCTGGTCGCGCGCACCTCCTTTGGACTCCAGGGGCTGTGCCCCCTTTATTTAGTCGGAGTCCCTTTCGTTTACGACTTGAGTTTTGTTTTACATCTAGCTTTAGCTACCCTCGAACACGCGCAAATACGTGCTGTCCTTGTGTGATTCAGAACTCCACCTTCGAGTGATATTTAGATTGCTCGCCTCTTTTTCTTGTTCGTTCTTCGATTGTGGACAGGAATCGATCTTCGTGATCAGGCTGATCTTGCACTGGCAAGGTTGGTAACCATAGGAAGTTGGTTCAGCGATTGCATTGGCGCTTTGGGTTCGCTCGTCGTAGTCGGATAGTGAGGGTCTACTTCCACCAAGTCGAATTTATCTCCACTCACCGAAAGATCGGGCACTCTGACTCTATCATCTTGTCAACGAGAAAATGCACAAGAGCAAGAACTAGCAAGAGATGCTTGCTGGAATTTTTGTGTATGGGTGAAGTTTCAAAATTTTCAGAGGCTAGGCAGAGGTGCTCTTGGTGTGTTGGATGAAAAATATGATGCACAAGGAGGTGAGTGAGTTACCTGGCAAAGGGCACCACGGGGGGGGCTTAAAAAGACCCTGACTGATCATCCTAAAGCATATGAGGCCAATTGGCCTGGCGTGTTCTCGCCTCCCCTAGTCTCCATCTTCCTTCACATGGCCACTTGATCATAATTGTACTAAAAAATAAGCATTCATGTGAAGGGCAGCTCCAAATCAATCTCCTCCACTCCTTTGTGTTGGCACTTTGTTGAAAATCATGCACCTATGTGCCTTAGCCTCGTTGTTTTCTCAATTTCACTCAATGCCTTGTACTTTGAGCTGCAACAAAAAAGTATGATAGGCCACTCTTTGTTTCTTTATGCATCTGCGGTAGGTGAGAGTGCCTCCATGATTGTTCCCGTGATCAAATAATCAACCATTAGTGTAAATGAAGATCATAAACCCTCCAAATCATGTTTAGATGCTTAATCCTCCTCTAATTTTAAAAATTAAAAATTAAGTCAAAGCTAGCAATGGGTTCAAAAATATTTTAGAGGACTTTTGAAGCATCAAAACCATTTGTAATTCAAAAGGATATCCGACTACATTAATTTTGGTTGCACCGGTATCGTTCATTCTCATGAATTGAGATGAAGCAATTTCCATTTCAACTATGAGGTAATGGGTTTAGATTCTAATTTTGGCCAAAAGTGAGAAGTGAATTTTGAATGAATTAAATAAATATGGCTCATAAAAATTCTAATTCTAAGAAAACCAAAATCCTATGGTCACGCGAGTCCTAGCATGCGTCAAAAATTTACAAAGTAAGAATAACGTGGGCTCTACTCGTGTGTTTATCATGATAACAAGTCAGGCTAAACATCATGGTCAAGATGAAAAGTCTGATAGGATAGGGATATATGGTTCTAGTTTTCCAAGAAATATCAAATAAAAAATTGGGATGGCTGAAGTCACTAGTTTATGAAAAAGAGAGGAATAGAAAATGACTGAGCGAATAAAACTCCAAATATTATCTTGACCAAAGGTTCAACTTATTTTAATGTTCAGTAGGTATGACGTAGCAAAAACTGTGACTCACGTACTTGACTCTTCAAATAACTCCAGGGTTGTCCTCCCAGTAGCTTATTCTTGACTCGATGATCGGGTTGCCTCCCGCAAAGCGCTTCATTTATAGTCTATAGCTAGACTCTTCAATTATTCACTTCGGACAAGCGCTAGGTGCCGGCACTGTAGTCTTTGGCACCCACTTCTTCACCATCTTTAGCTTTGATGCAGGCACATGCTTGGCTATCTTTTTGGTCTTCACAGGCTGGCATTCTTCCTTCTTCTGGACAATAGCAACTTTTTGTGGTGGCTTCTTTTGTTCTGCCTTCTTGTTCTTCTCCTCTTGCTTGACACGATGATATGGTGGTATATACTTGCTAGAAATCATGTTGCATACCTCAATGCATGGGTGAAACTTGAACACGCTCTAGTGCCATTGATGTCAAACTTGATCTCGCCCTTCCCAACATCTATGTTTGCTCTTTCGGTCTTCAGGAATATCTTTCCCATGATGAGTGGGGATTTAGCTCCTCCTTCCATCTCAAGTATCATGAAGTCAACTGGGACAAAGTGATTCCCGAACTTCACAGGTACATCTTCAGCAATGCCTTCAGGATAGCGAACGGTGTTGTCCGCCAACTCCAGGCACATAGCAGTTGGTTCTAGCTCCAACAGTCGTAGCTTCTTGAACACAGCTTTAGGCATGACGCTCACACTTGCACCAAGATCAAATAATGCCCTTTCAAACATCAGCGCTCCAATTGAACATGGGACGGTTGGACATCCAGAATCTCTTTTCTCCTCGAGAGCTTGATTAGCGATTGCAGCACTGCACCCTTCTATCATCTTGATGTGATCTATAGTGAACTGTGGAATCTCTTGCTTGTTCGTCAGGATAGCCTTGAAGTAGCAAGCATAGGTTGGAACTTGTATAGCGTCCAGTAGTGGCATATTGATGTTCAACCCGCGCACAACTTCAACAAACATCTCAAACTATTTGTCAATTTTACCTAGATGACGGTGTGGTTTCCTTGGGTAGAATCTTTGTGTCATCTTGCTCGACCATGTCAAACTCTAGCTCTTCCTTTTCAATCTCCAAAGTTGGGGTAGATGTTTTCTCCTTTGAAGTCATCTCTGCTTCTGCAGCTGATTTAGGCTTCCTAGCTCCCGCCGGACATTCTAGATCTTCTGTTTCCTTACCTGAGCGAGTTTGAATAGCTTTAGCTAACTCTGGATTCATCGGTTGTCCTGGAAACTTTCCTTGATTGCTTGTAAAATGCCTAGCTAACTGTGTAACTTGAGTCTCTAGCATCTTCATCATGTTCATCACTTGGTGGTTTGAACTTTTGACCTGTGTCACTTTGCTATCAATAATTTCCAGAATCTTGTCCATAACCTTGAACTTAGTGACAGTGTCTTTGTTGATCTTGCCTTGCTCCTCCATGAACTTCTTCAGCTGAATGTGTAGAGGCACTGTGTTCTAAATAGATGAGCTTGCATTGAATTGAGGTCTATTCTATCCATACCGATAGTTGGATTGTGGAAACCACTCACCCTTCTTCATGTAGTCTAGCAACTTTGCTTCCTTTGGACAGTTCTTCCCAACATGGCTATAGACGCTACACTCTTCACATGTCGATATTGCTTGTACTGCCTTCAGGTCTATTGCTTAAGCTTCCTTTATCTTTATCTTCTCCAGTTTCCTCATTAGTGAGTCATTCTTTCCTTCGAGTAATTGATCACACTCTACTTGCAACATTCCTTGTGTATTTCCAGTAGGTTTAGCGGAAATAGGCGCCCAAATGATGCCAATGCATCATTGTCCGCAACCTTCTTAAATAACTTGAAAGCTTGAGTAGGGGTGAGGTCTATAATTGATCCTCCAGCCGATGCGTCGATAATTTCCCTTGATGCTGGTGTTAGCCCTTGATAGAACTTCTGGACTAGGTCCTCTTTTGGGTACTTATGGTGAGGAACTACACGGACGTAGTCATTGAATTGCTCATGAGCTTCAGCAATCGTCTCAGAAGCATATTGAGCAAAAGTAGCTATCCCACTTCTGAGATTTTGAGTCTTGGCTAGCGAATAATGTTCAGTTAAGAAAGCCTTCATCAGCTCATCCCAATTCTGAATTGTTGCCACCGGTAGAGAGTAAAACCATCGAAGAGCTCTTCCAAGTAGAGAGTAAGCGAACAACTTTGCCCTTAGTTAATTCTATGTATCTCCATCCACGTCGATGGTGTTGCATAGCTGCGTAAATGCTTGTAGATGAAGATTAGCATCTTCCTTGCCAGTGAAAGATGAACTCTGCAAGATCCTCAATCTTGAAGTATCGATCCCAAATGGTCGGCCAATGCGGCCCAATTCATGGATAGGTAAGTCATTGATGTTCGGAATGCAAAGTTCCCCAATAGTAGACTCTCGCTCCGGTTGTTGATCTCCTATTGTAGGTTCTTGCGGTACTTCTGGAGAAACTGCTGCTGCTCCTGGACTTGCTGTGGTGTCGACTTTTGAGTAGATGATGATGATGATTTTTCTGACACGTCCAATTCTTCCTTAATAGGTGAAGCTTCGATCTCCAGCTTTCTTGCTTGTGCTAAACATCTTCCTTGCCTGTAAAGTTTTTCTCGATCACCCACAAAATTTTTCAGTTTGTTGGAGAGGTAGCCATCCATCTCCTGTTAGTGTTAGTGAAAGCAAACATATATATACAAGAACTAGATCTGAAATTCTGATTGAGATTGCACAAAAATAAAAATATTAAAAAGAAAATACTGAAAAATCATGAACAAAAAGTTATATCTACAGATGCATAGTTAAACTAGAACTTGACTATTAGTTCCCAAGCAACTGCGATAGAAAAGCTTGTTGACGGTTGTTAGCACACCAATTTGTGAACCGCAAGCGTACAGATCAGTTGTAGCTCTTCCCTTAGAGTATTTCCCCAATGTTTATCAATCCGTGGAACTTATAGCACAAGATCCATTTCAACTAGCATTGTTAGTCTTAACTTGGTGTTTCTGAGAGATTCAGATCCAATCTACTAAGCATTTATAGACAGATAACAGATAGAGTAAAGGTAACCAATCTAGAGCAACCTAGACTATGCATATGTTATAATTCTGAGCATGGATAGCAAAGCAACACATATATGATCTTAGTAAAAAGCATCTTTAAATCTACACCCTTAGTCCGGATCCTAAAACCCCCCACCTTACTGAAGAAATATCCTATCACGATCACCTCTATCAGTGCAAGCAAGTTAAGGGCATGATCATAAGAACATGTCATACTCATCGGTATATCAGGCATGCAAATCTAGTCACCATGACCACAAGAACACCCTAGGCAATCTATCATCGATTCATAGATTGAAAAGCAAGGAAACCCATAAAACCATCAAAGAAGATACTTAGATCGCTAAGAACATAAACATATCTATTAATTCACCATGAATGATTGTACATCACAATATCACCACCAAGATCCTACTTTGATCTTGATGACTTCTAGCTCCAGAATTCCAGCGTGATCTTCCTCACAAGGTGATCACGCTAGCAGAGGTTCGCCTACTCTAGCCCTCGACAACTCCATTGCCCTCAGCTCTCCGGGGAGGTGTCCCTCAAGCTCCTTCTGCTTCTCTGCTACTTCACATCGAGTACGTCATCTTGGATATGGGGCTTAGTGGATTTTTCGGGGTATTTATATTCTAGAGAGCGTGTGGCAAAAATTGGAAGGTGAGGGGGCGAAGTAAACCCCCACTACTAGATTTTAGGGCTATTGCCATGGCCATCATCCCATCAACTCAAATTTCGTTGCAACAGGTAGGGGTTATTGCAACGATTTTGAGTTTTCATTGCAACCGGTAGGCGTTATTGCCACCATTTGAAAATTCGTTGCAATAGGTAGGCGATATTGCCATGTGTGTTTTTCGTTGCAATAATTAATATTTTTTGTTGTAATATCGACAGGTTATTACCATGAAATACGCAATGTTGCAAGGCTTTGACATGTTTGCAACGAATTTGTCACGTTGCCACATAGCCCAAGGCAACAATGGAAAATCTGTTGCAATAGGTCGGTGTTGTCACAACGAGTTGAAAATGGTTGCGAGTTGCTGAACAAATTGCCACGGTTTTTTTGTGTTGTTATAAAGTTTTTTTTGCGTTGCAATATCTAAGGGTTATTGCCACGAATACGTAATGTTGCAAGTAGGAAGCAATATTGCAACGAACTTGTTACGTTGCTACATAGCCTATGGCAACAACAAGAAATTTGTTGCAATAGGTAGGTGTTGTGGCCACGAGTTGAAAAATGGTTTTGAACCCTAGTTTTAGAGACCACACTCCAACACCTTACCATTGCACTACACCAACACATGAGACAAAGTATGGTATCCTATATTTTATACGTTCATTTTCTCGTGTTTTATTTCGAAAAAATTAAAAGATGCGCAATGGGGGAATCAAACAAGGGTCTCCAGAGTTTAGACTTGAGCACCTCACCACCACGCTACGCAATTGTTGGATAATGGATAGGAGCCAAAGTAAAAGAAATAAATTCTATGTTAGTTACAGCAATGTATCTATAGTGTAGGTTAATTACTGAGTTCTTTAGTGCCCACCCTATTGGAGAGATCAAACGCAGCATCATTGAGGTTGAAGAAAGGGAAAAATTACTATTGAAATAGATTGAATAAACATAATTTCTACGAGATATTTGCATTTCAGTGTAACTGTCATGGATCCTATGTGCTGCAATTATTATGTGGTAATTTGGAGATAGAAGTTTGAATTGTCCTAAGAAGACAATTGAATTTTTCATCTATCTCTAAGGCATGGGCTAGAATCGAACATACAAACTTAAATATAATTTTTGTGCATTTTTTGAATCTTATTGGTGGTACACATAGTTCAAGTTAGAATTACTTTCAATAAACACGCAGAAATTCATTTAAATGATAGAAAATACTAAATCTATTAAAAAATTCTTGAAACTCCTACATGACAACTTAGATGTTTTCGATTACATGCAAAAATATAATTAGGGGTATATAAAATAATTATTTTGCAAGTTACTTCACAATGGTGTATTAATTAGTTAGTTACAAAAATAGAAAAATAACTTTTTTGCACAACAAGTGGCAATGTAAATCCACAAATATCAACAACATGTTAAATGTAAGGTTGTGTCCAAATTTGAGGTGCGTACGAGTTCGAACATGTTACGAGGTATTCAAATCTCAAAGTTTGACTTGAGTTGTGTGAATCAATGTGAGGGCTCTATCCATTTTGTGAACAACGTACACTCCAATTTTTATGAAATCTTATGAAACTTTTATGTCAAACCCATAATATAATCAAATAATATGAGTAGAAACTATTATGAAAAACAAGGAAAAATGAAAACAAATGAAAAAAAATCTTTGCCGAGTGCCCAATCTAGAACACTCGGCAAACAAATTTGTTGCCGAGTGTTACACTCAAGACACTCGGCAAAAAAAAAAATCCCGCACCCCGCGCCTAAAATTCGGCAACCGGCTGCCCCTCCACTCCTCTACTCTTCCCCTTCTCCCGACCCGCACCCCTCCTCTCCCGGCACCTGCCCGCCGGCGCCCCCCTCCCCAGGCCCCCGCCGGCCCCTCCCTCCCTCCTCCTTTACCGGCGACCCTCCTCCTCCTCTCCCCTCTTCCCTCTCTCTGCCCCGCCCTTCTCTCGCGTGGCGACCCCTCTCCGGCGGCGACTACAGCCGCTGCCCCGTCCCTCTTCCCTCGAGCCGATGGCCATGAAATCGAGTCGGCGGCACCCCTCCTCTGCTTCCCCTCGAGCCGGCGGTGCCCCTCCTCCACCTCCCTCAAGCCGGCGGTGCCCTTGCTCCGCCTTCCTCTCAATCCGGCGGCGCCCGTCCTCCGCCTCCCCCTCGAGCCGGCAGCGCCCCTCCTCTGCCTCCCCCTCCAGCTGGCGGCACCCCTACTCCGTCCCCCCCCTCAAGTCGATGGCTCCCCTACTCCGCCTCCCACTCGAGCCGGTGGCGCCTGTCCTCCGCCTGGCCGTTCGGTAGCCTGGCCGTGTGGGGTGCACTGCCCCATGCAGCGGCGATGCAGGCTAGCCGTGCAGGGCCCGAAGCCGGTGGTGGGAGCTCCTGGGAGGCGACAGTGGCCCCGAACGACCGCGCCTCCACCTCCGCTCACTCCTTCCTCCTCCGTGCAGATTGAGGTGCCCCGCCAAGGTAAGCCCCTCCAATCGCATGTCCTTGCTGTTATAGGAGAGATGGCATATATGGTTTCAGTTTTGCATGATATAGATTAGACGATGTTTATCGGTAGTTAACCACTACTATTAGGCTCTTCATACAACATATATGTCTTTATATTGCTTACCTTCCTATTAGAATGAAAGAACCATTTACTTGCTTGCTTTGGATCGAAATACTCAAGGCCACTCTATTCTTGGATAGAAATGCATCCTAGGTGTTCAGCATTTCTTGGAGCCTTGCAAATAACCCATTTAATTTTTTTTCTATTAGTAATACATGAACCAGTACTTTAGAATGGTAAGCAATGCTGTGAATTGATAATTCATTTTAAAACTGAGCCATTGGAGCTTTCTCAGGTTTCAAACATGCTCCCCTTGCTGAAACATGGCATTGGCGTGCATCATTCTGGTCTGTTGCCCACCTTGAAGTGATCGAGATTCTCTTCTAGGAGGGCCTGATCAAGGTTAGCAAATTTTATGAATCTTATGATGTCATGAATTGATGTTATTGCTGAGCCTCAAAAGTACCACATTGCTGGTGGTATATCAACACTCAGCTAGCTACTTTTTATTTGGAGCAATGATAGTTAAGTGTAGATGTTTCTATATACATGTTGTACTTTTCTTTTTTGCTTCAAGCAAGAATTTCATGCTTCAAAAACTTAGGTGATAGCTGTTGATTCCTAGCAGAGAGTAGATTCTGCTAGTTGCTACTGTGTTCTAATTCCATAATGAGGCTGGAATAATTCTTCTTTGAGTAACACGTAAAATGGATAGATCAGGGTTGGGACTATGATGTTGGAATAATTCTTCTTTGAGTCATGTTCTTTTATTCTTCTTCTCGGTAATGAAGGTGTTCTCCCGCTGAGCATATTTATAATGTTTCCTTTATAAGACTATGATGTGTGTTGTGACTTCTTATTTCTTGCTAATATTAAAACCTGGTGTTACAGTGTTCAACTGCCAAAATGATGCTGAAAGGAAGTGCTGATAGTTTGAATATGTACATATCATGGATTCCTAGCATTTCTGGCACCTGTAGAGCATATTTGTTATCTATCCTGGTCGAATGATGTTCATGAAAGAAAGGAAAAAGATAAAGACTCGGATGAGCGGATCCTCTCAATCTGATAAATTATTTTGTTAACATTTGTTCTTAAGATGGTTGGTAGCAAGGTCCATTCTGATACTTGCATCCTGAAATCTTGAGTTAGCATGCCAATGCTCAAGTTCTGATCTGCTGTCCATTTCATTGTTTGAGTCCTTGTATGTTTCTTGTAGTTAAAGTGCGAAACTGTTCTATTCTGCGAAACTTGTAGACTACGGAGAGATATTGGCGCAAGACTAGCATTGGCTACACCAATGGTAAATCCTTTCAGCTGATCATTGTTAGCAAAGAAAATTCCTTATTATCATAGCAGCTTTTACATCCCAGTAAAATTGCAAGGCAAAGAATTTGGCATATATTATCATGGTTGTTTGATCTGTTAGGCACCTAACAGGCCTTGTATATTTATCTTCAGATAAGTGCATTTTAGTAGTTGTAATATTAACAGTGAATCTGAGATAGCATTACCTTGTACACTTTGTTTACTTTTCATCAAACTTTAGTGTGCAGCTGGAGCTGTGATGCTACTATTACCAGTGACTAGTTTTGTTCATTGTACTAGTTGACAATACATTAGAGGACTTGTAACTATTTTCTATTACATTTTGATGTGTATTCTTGGTTGTGAGGATTATGTCGGACTACTTGCTCATGTGTATTGATGACTTAATATCAATGCTATATGCTTTTTAATGAATCAATGCAATATGTTCTCGCTATTGATGTATCTTGTGATGACTGAATGAATTGGTGGTATAAAATCAATGCAAAATATGCTTCTAGGATTAATCTTTGTTTTGCATTTTTTTTATCTACTCAGGCATGCCTTTGCAACTTTGTCCATCATTGCCGAGATTTTCCTTTTCCTGTATGTTGGTATGGATGCTTTTGATATCGAAAAGTGGAAGGTTGCCAGTGACAGGTTAGTTTAATGCACTTTCAGCTATAAATACCTTTCTTTATTTATGAACACTCAGTTTTGTTATTTACCATTTGTAGACCTGGAAAATCCATTGGCATAGCTCCATTTTGCTAGGATTAGTTCTGGTGGGAAGAGTTGCTTTTGTTTTTCCCCTGTCTTTCTTGTCCAACTTAATGAAAAAGACACCTTTGGAGAAAATAACCTGGAGACAACAGGTGAGCAATTGTTTAGATCTTTTTTTTTGCTGTAATGACTTTTTCCTATAGGATCATTTCGTTGTCATCTTGGAATAGCAATTCACAAGATCTGGACACGCTCAGCTGCATGGCAATGCGATAATGATCACCAACATAATCACTGTCATCCTATTTAGCACCATGGTGAGTCATCTTGTTCCAATATTCGTATAATGCAATGTGTCAGCTTATCATGTAGTATGCCCTGACATGCATGTATTCACCATTAAGCTAACCCAAAAAGGCTCCAGGTCGATTGTCACATCAAACCAATCAGTGTCTAGGGAATTAAATTTGGAAGCTTGTGGTAGTGAACAAAATCTTATCCTTTCTAAATAGATAACTGACAGGAATGCAAGGTTATGTTATAAGAACTCATAATATGGTCCCCTATTATTCTTACCCCTTCTGAAGAGATCACCTTGCTTTCTTTGATTACTCCTGTTCACAGCATGGCTTTCGAAATATCAAAATAGCTGAAGAAATGCTATCTGCTACTTGTCTTTCATGGCGACAAGTATTTCTTTTGAGAACTACGGTCACATGAATATAGCAACCATGTTTGCTAAAAAGAATGAATATGGCAACCAACTGCAATGTTTCCCAGGTGTTCAGGATAATGACGAAGCCATTGATCCGGTTCTTGCATACATCTTATAAACCTTTGTGTACAGATATTGTAAGTGTTTCATATTTTTTAAGCCATCTTATAAATCTTATACTTATTTCATATTTGTACATTTTCATATTTTTAATATCCTGTTGAATCCAATGTCTTGCAATATAAATATTTGGTTGCCCGTAGCAGCGCACGGGCACGATCCTAGTGACAGTCAAAAAACAGGTGTTGAATGGTCTCCTCTGCATCACAAAAACAACATGACGGGGAGGATCAGAACGGCTTGCAGATGACGGGCCCGAATCTCATGGACAAGATGATGACCGTCCGGGGAACTAGGATTTCCTCTTCAGGTTATGCAAACATGAATGGATGCTGGACCATATTGTTTGTGGCATAGGCAGTAAAGGTTGTCGATCTGATAGATATTTGGCTATATTGTATTGTCGATCTGTTAGATGTTTGGCTATATTGTATTATCTCTACCAGAGACGAATTTGAAAAATTCAATTTTTGCTACATTGGATTTGGTTTGATACAAATTGTGTTGCCATAGAATCTTTGATAATGTAATATTGTCCGTTGTAAAATGAATTATTGCCACCACATATGTTTCCATGGCAATATAGTTTATTTCGACGAAACCAATTTGTGTTGCCATATGATTTGTCACAACATAATATTTTCCATTGCAAACTGAATTATCACCACCAAACATGTTTCCGTGGCAATATAAGTTATTGCCACGAAAGCAATTGTCTTGCCATAGGATCAGTCACCACGTAATAGTTTCCGTTGCAAAACTAATTATTGCCACCGAAAATGGTTCAGTTGCAATATAGTTTATTTCCATGAAAGAAATTTAGTTGCCATAGGATATGTCACAACGTCAAATTTCCGTGGCAATATACTCTATTGCCACCATGTAAATCGTTGCGAAATACCATATTACCACAAAGTTTGTACGTTGCAACTACGTACTATAGCAATGACTTGTTGCATTGCAATACATGCTAATGCAACGAAATCCTCTGTTGCCATACTCTATAATGCAACAAAAAAGTGTGTGGCAATTACTATAAGTTGCAACGGCCCACAAAAAACGTTGCAAAGAGCTATTGCAACGCCAGTACTTGCCACGCCTGCCAACCAACCAGTCGCCATTGCAATTGCTAGATATTGCATCGATTTTGGGCATATTGCAATGTTTTTCCGCCGTTGCAATAGACCAAAAATCTAGTAGTGCCCCAGGCCAATCAGCCTGGGCCTTCCTTTTGGCCCATCACGTCCTGCTTCATCTCCAAGTCTCCTCTAGTGCTTTAAAGTCTTATTTTAACTTGCATGTGGGCCTAGCACGTAGGTTGCTTCTGGATGAGATTGATCTTCAATGACTTTCTAAATCTTTGCTTGATCTTCTTTGATCCCGAAGTAATCCTTGCCATATCTTCACAAACTTAGCCCTTAAGTCATCTCGGAGGATTGCTTGCTAAAGATTAATGTCACAAGGCTCTAGAAGACCCTAGGTCGATTGGCCTGGGCTCCTCTAGGCCGATCGGCCTAGGCCCTTCCTAGGCCCGTTGGCCTCCATCTTCATCTGGTTCGATGCTCGTTTAGTGCTTTATCCAAACATATAGTTTTAGGTCCAATTTTCTACAAAAATAGAACATCCTCCAAAATATGTTGCATATGTGAAAATGACCGGTTTATTAGATGCAATTAATAGTTTAGGTATTAAATTCATATCATTATTGAAGATAAACAGGGGTAAAAGTGTGTCAATAGTGAGCATTAAAAGTTGCTGAGGTGGTGAAGGAAGGGCAGGGGGATGCTCTGCACCGATCATTTATGGCATACGGTGGCCAGCAGTGGTAGTGATAAGGTAAGGTGGCCGGGGTAGATAAGGTGGTAGGGGGAGTGTTGGGGGGTAGTTTGGTAGTCCACCATGGGGTAGACCAAGGTGGTAGATTGTGTGGATGGGATCGCCACACCTAGAGCTAGATGGATGAACATTAGGACACAGGGGTCTTTACAGGTTCAGGCCACCAGATCGATGTAATACCCTACATCCTGTGCTCGAGGTTGTATTCTCAGCATATAGCGTATCAAATATGGCTTGGGTTTTTGAGGGGGTTCCTTTCCACCCTTATATAGTCTGAGAGGGCAGGGTTACAGATCTAATTCAATCTAATCCTAGTCGGTTACAAGGAAATCTACTACCTTTCGGTACTAGTCATCTCATTACATATTTGAACATCCCTATATGTAACTATATCTCTTGATGCAGATCCTTCATCTTGATCCATACGCCTATCCCAAATGTCCCTCACACGAGCCGTGGTACCCCTTTTAGGAGGTGGCCAGGCCCATCCGAATGGTAACTGGGGATTATATCCCCCACAGTATCCCCCAAGCACTTCTTGGCCGAACAGCAACCTCAACTGATCTTTTGTCCGAGTGATTTTCTTCGTTGCCGAGTGGTTTTCATTAAGTCCGAGTGGTTCTCAACTTTCAGCTGAGTGGTTCATGACTGACTCATAGTTGCTGAGAGGTCAAGGAGAGGTCCTCCTATTGTCTTTTTTATCACGCACGTGGAAGGTGAAGTGTATACGCTTAGCCCCCGAGCCTTGGGGAGTTTAGAATAAGCTTGCCAAGGGTATTGATTTGAAGTCTCAACATTTCCTTTCTAAGGATTTTCCCACACATGCATCATCACTTAGCCCCCGAGCCTTGGGAAGTTTAGAATAGGCTTGCCTAGGGTCTAAAAAGTGAGCTTTTAAGTAATATCACATTCATCTCTCTACAGATGAACATATGTCTGCCAGCCCTCGAGCCTTGACTGGATTCAAAGAAACCAGCTAAGGTTCTCAAGATGAGAGTTTTCACTGGTCTATAATAATCTCAATGGGTGCATCTCCAGATGTGCCCATTGGGTGCAGCCCTTGAGACTCAAGTGGATTTGTAGAATCCATTTGAGGCTCTTAAAAGAACTTCTTATACACCTATCATCCCTCTAGGGAGAGGATCCCTCAAATCACTAATTTGGTGCAGTGCCTACTTCCTGCTCTGGCTCAGGGATAGATTTAGCCTCCAAGTGCATTGCTTTCCCAAGGGAAGCCTGCACAAAACGCATGTCAAGTTTGTTTTTTGCGAATCAAGAAAACTTGGCCTTGTGCGGCACATCCTGTGAAGAAATCCTCATGAGGTAGAAGAAATTCCATATCAGGAACCATACCGAGCTAAAGTTCACGATGGATTATCTAATAACCTGGCCCTCTGTATTCTGAACCCTGGTGTTCACGCGGTTATCGTTTCCAAGTGTTCTTAGAAACCCACTCAAATCATAGGAACAATTCGAGCGTGCAGCGGGCATTGACCCTGCTTTCTCTGCCGCTTCCTCGTCTTCCATCTTAGCTGTGGAAGCTCTGCCATTTCTCCATTTGGCTACTCCACCGCACTCAAGCTTCGCATTCGCACCCACCACCATTGAAGCCACACCGAGCCCGCACCACACCCTAGATCCAGTGCCGCTCCTCCGCCCGCAGCCCCTGAGCGTAGCGAGGGCTCATCCGTGTCACCCTACCCTCTCCAGCCCTTGAGCATCGCGAGGGATGATGGTGCCTAAGTCACGCATCGGAGGGAAGAAGGGGAAGGGAAGAAGGAAGGTGCCAGGGAGGCGACGCTGCTATCCCACGACCAGGAGTGGCCAACGTCATGCTCCATGCAGGAGTGACTAGAGGGCCTCATCTGGGATGCTGTGCTGTCGGACCACGCGACAATCAGATGGCGGCAGGTGGCACGTGAGGAATTCCCCACCCTTAGGACCAACAAGGCCGTGGTGTTCGAGTCTTTCTTCCAGCGGGGATTCGGCCTCCCCATGCATCATTTCCTATGCGGCCTTCTTTACTTCCATGGGATTAAGCTTTGCCACCTCAATCCCAACTCCATCCTCTAGATCAGCATCTTCATTCACCCTTGCGAGGCGTATCTGGGCATCAAGCCCCATTTTGATCTTTTCCACTAGTTTTCCATGTCAAGCCTTTCCCTAGCGAATCCAGCTCCCAGAGAAAATCTCTCAGGAGTATCTTTCAGTTCCGACTCCGCCTACAAATAAGGGTTGGCACAACGAGTGGTTCTATACTACCACCTATTATCCTACCGTCCCTAGCAATGTCGACGTCCACCCCAACGTGAGGGACTGCTGGACCGAGGAACTGGTGGCCCTAATCAAGGACCTCAAGAACCACAACCTCACCGGCATCAGGGTCGTGATCAACTACGCGACGCGCCACATCCAGCCGGTGAAGCAGCGCACCTATCCGGTGTTCAAGTTCACTGGGGATGTCGACACGACGCGGGAGGCACCAGAGCCGGCGAGGAAGAAGGACCTCTACAACCGCCTGGAGGAGTTCTTCACCATTGACACGAGGATAACAAGCTGGGGGTGTCCTCCACCTCGGAACTCCTCGTCCGGAGGTAAGTTTTCCTCTTGTGATTTATTTTGTTAGAGTAGCATATGCACCCATTGGGTGTGATGAACATATACCGAGCCTTTGTCTCCATTGCTCCTTTCCTTCATCATCCTGGATCTAATGATACTCTGACTGGACGGATGAGGGAGCTGAAGGAGGAGAGGGCGAGGAAAGCTGTCGTGGAGGCTGGCACTGATAGTGACAGCTCCCAGGCCTCCTCTACGACCCAGGACGATGCTCCGCCGAGTGGTGGGAGGTGGGCTAGGAAGGCGCCGATGGTGCCATTGAAGAAGCATCTCCAGCTGTCGGCATAGGGGAAGGCGGCTAGTAGCATAAGACTGGATAAGCACGCCCTGCACCGTCGCCACCTCGTGGTGACTGACAATGAGGGGTCCATGCGGTCGCTGGGGGTCGGCTACTGCAAGGATTCTAATGAGGATATCACCTACTCGAATACAATCACATTAGCAACTTTTGGTTCAAAGGTGAAATAATTCTTTGTCATGATTGTATTTGATACATTTGATGAATTGATGTTGCACCATGATATGTGTTCATTCTCATTTTCAGAAAAACATACATGGATCAAAAAGAGTGTTAAACACACATGAAAGGCATGAAGGTCCAAAGAAGTTGATTGAGGACCAAGTCCGAGAATTCCCAGCATTCCCCACCAGAACACCACGTCACTTTTGACCCAAGGAAAAGAAAGAGATCAAATCCAACATGTTTCAGAGTTGGATTCGGACTGCACAACAGCATCAAATTGGGACGGTCACCACGGTTGCATATGGACTTGGATTGGGGCATTCAAGTACTTCATGGAAATCTTATCAAGTCTATTTTCATATGGATCTAGACTCATGTCCATATCTTTTTTGAGTTGGTCGCAATCATCATTTTACTATAGAGGCCTTTTTCTGTCTATGGTGCTATGTCACCTTATTTTGGCCCAATGGGCCGTGTATCAAGTGGGGCCCCATAGGGGCATGTCCTAGGGTTGTGGGATGACACCCACCACATCTTGGTCATCTTCTACCCTGTCATATACCACCATAGGTGCCACAAACAGATTGGGTTTTGCTTAGATGTAAGTTTAGTCATTGCTACATCCTTGTAGATGCATGTGTCGACTAGACCATCCATTCTACTCAATTCAGAACCCCAACTTTGTGATTCAGATTGGTTTTTATCTCCATATTTGCAATTGAATTGGTTGTTCTACTTGTTCTTGCTTGTTCCTCGATTGCTTGCAGGAATTACCCTAGTGGTTTGGTTGATCATGCTCCACAACATCGCAATGACCATTGGAGGTGGTGTATCGGTTGAGGCGTAGCATACTTGGATGGTTGTAGTCAGGCCATGAATGTCATCTCCATCCTCAAACCGAGTTAACCCCCCTAGTCGAAAGATCGGGATTCAACTCCACAGGTTCATATTAGACTCCGCCCCGCGCACCTTCCCTGGCTGCTGTCACTACTCCCCCAACTCAGGTCAGTACCTCCTCAACTGTTGCCTACACTTCCCCGATTGCTGCCGGTACTCCTTCAGCTCGAGTTGGTGCTTCTCCAGCTGCTGCCAGTACTCCTCTAACTGCTACCGGTACACCGAGAGCTGCTTCTAGTGCTTCCCTGGCTCGGGTCAGTACCTCTCCCTCCACCGCACCCGGGCAGGCAGCTATTGTGCCGCCTTTTCATCCACAGTTCAATGCGTGCCCCCGAGTGCGCACCTCTGCATGATGAGTGGTTCTGGCCCAAGGATTGTGTTCACCATTTTTTACTTTGTGGTTGTCTGTTTAATCTATAATTTTGGTTGTAGGCCTCTATCTGACGCTGCTTTTGGGGATGCCACAGCTCCTGTACCTCCGGGCGCAGATGCCAAGCCATCCCCAAGCCTTGCTCCCTACACGACACCTACAGGCGCCACACGAGAAGAACCGGCAGTGCGGCTAGAGACCCCGCGCATGCCAACTCCTCCTGCAAGCCCCCAGCATGGACCTGGGATGACTCTTCTGCGGCGCTGGGTGCTCCGACGGCTGCCGATGTGGCAGCCATGGGCGAAGTAGAGGCCATTGTGGAGAAAGTCCACAAAGAGGTCCCTTCGTCTTGGGTTAGTCCTCTGCGCCCTCTATGCACCGTTCAGGCAGTCGCCGGCGGCTACGTTGGGGAGGTGGAAGACGATCCCGAGGTGGAGCGCGAGGAGAATGAGCAGCTTTTTCGGTCGTTGCGCGAGGCTTCCCACCGATCTCGGGTAAGTACATGTTTCTCATCTGACTTGTATGCTGTACTTTCTTTTTGGGTCTGATCATTGTTGTGCAGCGGATCGTTGCACGTAACAAACATAAGTCCGAGATGTTGGAGGAGATGATGCCATCTCACAAGGAGAACCAGCAACTCAGGGCCCAGCTGAGGCACCTTGAGGAGCAGGCGACCGAGCGGTAGCACTCCACCAACCAAGAGATCTGAAGCTTTGGGTAGAGTCATCGGCACTCCAGCAGGAAGCCGAAACTCTTTGCAGCAGCCTCAAAGGTGTGTTTCCGACTACACTTGTTTTGTAATTGCCATCTTCTGCGCTCATCCAACACCTCACATCGCCTTGCAGCTCATGACGAGGAGCAAGGGAGGGCGCATCAAGGGATGGAGGAGCTCCAACAGAAGGTGCAGGACCTTGGCGGCGAGGTCGAGCAAGCTCAGTAGAACGAGGTCAAAGCCAAGAAGGATCTGGAAGGTAATAACCTTGCAGTCCGACTGGTTTGTTTTGTAGTTCTTGATTGCAATGAGAATGATGCTGTGCAGAATATCGCGAGGTTATCCTTGCACAATTTGCAGATTTGGAGGTGCACCGCTTGTGGGAGCAGGAGAGGGCGGACAACCTTGAGGCAGTAGCGTTGTGTCCGGTATTTTAGCTATGCGTGAATGAATCCACAAGCGTACAGATACTATTGTAGCTTTCACCACAGAGTATTCCAAGGGTATCGAATGCAAGGCAACGCGTGTGTATACCCACGACTCTAGTATCCAAGGACAACCAATCCAAGATGGGTGAAAGATAGAGAGGATTCCTATGGATAGTAATGGATAAGTTAAAGGTCAATCTCTTGGTCAAGATACTCGCTTCGAGCACCGGCTTACCCTAAATTAGTCAGGTGCCTCCGGCCAATGACTCTACGCTATATCCGAACGTGGAGGATTACAAAGGACCAATAGGGTTGTGACCACCTACGGCCTTCGTCTAGCAACCCATGAGATATAAGGCAACTGAAGGATAAACCTTAGCCCAGACACCACGTCTACGCTATTGATTACTACTACAATCTAACTACGTCTCTCGGCCCGTAGCAGATATACAACAATCCGTATAAATATGAAGCTAACCCGCGAGTAAGAAAACTCATCACACTTATAAGTAAAGCACTAAACGTAGAAGAATCATGAATACTTACTTACTGATACCAAAGGAAGATAGCATCCGTAGAGGTACATGGATGGGAGTAGAGTGCTGAGGAACTCAGCACTCCTCCAAGCTACTCCCTCTCCCTCTCACTCTCTCCCTATCCTAACCACTAGCCTAAGCAATACTTCACCATGGAGCTCTTCTCTTGAGAGGAGTGGAGGCACCTCTCCTAGTGGAGGTGTGGTGGTAGTTGTTCTCAAATGAGGCCCCTCCCCTCATATTTATAGACACATGGGGGGCTTGGTTCCGAGGGCAATATTCAGGGAATCTTCTACAACCATCATTGCAAGGTCGGTAACTGGCGACACATGGCGGCTGGAGGCGAGCGGAACCAGCAGGGGTTCGACCGACCCCTTGCAACTGCCTTTGGCTAGGTGGCTGCCAGGTGGGTCCTTACTTGGGTACAGGGTACGTTGCGGTAAATCTTGTCATTTTACTCCATGTGCTTGCTCCAGATTGGTTGAAACTGTGTTTCCTTTCTCTTGAAGTGTGTTTTCCCCCTAATGGACCTACATACAAATATTACTTGCTCCAGAATTGTTAGTAATAACTCCTACTACTGCTAGTGCTCATCTTTTTTGTGTTTATGCAGGAGTTGACGGCCCAGATTTGGTACTTATGAGCCGTGAACAACACCCCCACACTTAGCCTTTGCTCATCCTCGAGTGAAGGAGAAAGGACTAAGGTGAATGTGGCAGAACCGACCAAATTAACCCGGCTAAAGTGTGCTCAACTTCACCTAACATGCAAGCCAACACTTTAGTCATGTTAACATGGTAGTCTGTCAGGTTTCACCCGATAAACCACTTGCCTCGGAACAAAACAAAGCATACTCACATGAAGGTGAGTCCAGAGATTACAACAACCCAAATAGAATAAACAGGTCCCAACTTTAGTTATTATATCACACTAGTTTGAAATGCATATAAGTAAGGTTTTTAGAGTTCAAGCAGTGGAAAATAAAATGGAAGTCTAGCGTCGATCAGCAATGCCATGGTGAAGCCTACCATGACATCAGTTACCACAATCCTTGCCGATCGAGGATGGGTCCCACTCGATAATCCAACCTGGAGGGAGTTGGGACGGCCGAGTTACATTGGCAACCAAGTCAACAACAGTACCTGAAAAACATAGCCACAAGAAAGGCTGAGTATACTAATACTCAATAAGGCTTACCCGTCAGGTGGTATCTACTCAACCGACTCCTAGACATGTAAGTCTTTTTGGCTGAGAGGTTTGTTTTGCCTAAAGCTTCTAAAGTAGGTCCTTACCTTCAAGTTTTAGCACCAAGTTCTAGTTAATTAACCATTCTAGGTAAGCACCTATTCTAAGCAAGCATGCTAGAACAAATAAATTAATCAAGCATCAGTATTATTCATCATACTTGTTCCTCTTCTTACTCCGTGCAGCATAGTGATCAAGCAGTCTGAAACTGTGAGAAGCAGACAATTCAAATCGAGTTTCTTAACCTTGCAAGGTGAACCTTAACCCACGATATATGCTACTGCCACGCCGGGTTCACATATATAATCCATTCCCATCAATTCGCGGCATTTGTTCAGATCCCACTTCCCTTGAATACAAGGCCCCACCGGTCCCGGAATGTCGCCGTACTATGGTTGCCCTTGTACCCACATGAGACCTCATAAGAACTCAGTTCCAGAGAGAGTGGGGTAAGGTCCACGCCAGTTCAATCAGGTACTAGGCTTCCCCATCCAATACTAGGTATGAGCTTAGTACTTTCAAACACTTGACCACGAACACTATCACGGTTCGACCTTAGCACATTTATCACAAGACAGACGGGGCGATCCACCATTTCAGAACCAATTGCCCGGCCCCGCCTGTCATCCTTATGGTTCCAGCATAAGTAAATAGGCAAATCACTCGACTTTTACCGAGTCCCTATTTAGCATTGCAGCTACTCGTCTTAACATACTAGTATTCAGCACATAGGTACCTAGGTTCATGCAACTAAGGTTTCAAGCAACTCCTATGAACTTAAATGCACAAACCTAAATATCATAGATATTGCATAAACTTTAAAATCAAGGTTCTTGGTCGGGCTTGCCTTCTTGCCCTAAATTTAAATTAGCCTTGGGCTCTTCCGAACTTTGGTTCGGGCCTTGGTTCACCTCAATTACGTTTAGCTCAGCACGACGGTGTTCTTCTTCGCATTCCGGGCTGAGCTCGTACATTCCGTCAGCAAGGTTAGCTTCTATATGAGATGCATATGCATAAGATTTCATTTATAATCGTTCATGACGTAGATTGCATTTCGTAAACATTGTAAAAGCTCACGGTGCATTACGATCACATTCATCCAGACAAGGTATAACATGTAGCATACACAAGTTAGTATTTTACCTAGTGAGACAGATGCATCAGGAGCCTATCAAAGGTGATCTTGCATTTTTATCCATTTTCTTCAATTTATAGTGCAAATAACAAGATTCAAGTAGCATTTAAGCATTTTAAATCCAAAATCACATGAACATCACCTAGATCAGTAGCACAAGTTTTAGATCTTCAACATGCATGCTACAAGTGAACTAACAAAAGTGGTTTCACAATTTTTAGAGCACTATATGATTGGCTATGCATTTATTGGCTTTTATACAAAATAAAATCTAGTGCTAAGAATAGATCAGCAACATGCATATGAGTATTTTTAAAAGAAACTAGACATCACTAGGAACCTAACAAAACAAGTTTCATATTTTTCCCATTTTTCTATGCCTTTTCAAAGTTTCAGCCTTTTTAGATGTAGGAAATAAAGAAAACTGAGGCTATCTTGCATCTAGGCCGTCAGATCTAAGGTGTTCTCATGCAAAGGTCCCTAGAATATTCCCCATACCCCCTATCTTTTCTCCTTCTTCTCCACACAGCTTCCTCACGCATAAAAGATCACAAGCACGGGACAGAAAAGACTCAGCTAGCCATGGCCCTTGGCCAGCGTCAGGGGGAAAGGAAGGGCGCAAATTGCAAGCAGGCAAGGTGGTGCCTTGGAGGTCAGGAGGCTCACCAGAGGAGGTCATAGCGATGAGGAGAGGCAGCATAGTGAAGCTTCATGGTCAACTAGAAGGGGCGGATGGGCTCGCCGTGGGGAGGACTGTTCGGCGAGGGAGGACAGCCAGGAGGTGGCAAAACGGATGCGGGAGCTCGAGGAGATGCTATGGCTGCGAGGAATCGAGCAATGGCTCACCAATGGCGGAGGATTTGGCTGGCGAAGATTGGAAAATTTGGAGCTTGTGGTATTGGTAATGGTGGTTTGGGAGGGGAAGGCTTCCAGGAGAAGCCGGCACTTGGCTTTATAGGTGAGAGCAGCGCGAGGATAAGGATGACATAGTATGCGGGCCGTGGATTGGCGATGAGGGGCGGCGCCGGAGACTGAAGGCCGCGTGGTGGCCATGCCGTGGGGTCGGGGCCCTTCCCAACCAGTGGTGAAGAGGGGCGTGGGCGTTGTCGTGATAGCCAACCGGCGAGGGGGCTTCATGTGGGCATCGTGGTGCTGCCCAACGGCGATCCTTGGTGTGGGCGCCGGCCAACCAGTGACGGGGGATGGAGGTGCTAGCCAATGGTGAGCGCACAAGTGCAAGCAGAGGAGGAAGAAGACCCTGACTAGTGGGCCCGTGCTTCTTCTTTTTTTTAACTAATAAATTTTCTCCACTCATTTGACATAGCTACATTAGTCCAAAAATTGGCCAAAAATACTCATTCGAAAGATAAATCACAAAGAATACAATGCAGCAAGAGTCAACTCAAGATCTACTATGATTATCATGCAATTAATCAAAACAAAACAGCTAAAATTGAACTTCAAATGAATTTTCGGCACAAGCAAACACCTACAAAAAATTTAGTAAAAGTATTGTAAAATCACTAAATTGTATCTAGTGTTTAAATAAAATAATAGGAGGCATAGTTGTGAAGCAAACATTGGGGTTTCTTCACAATTTTCAATTTTTAACAATGAATAACAATTATCTGAATTTAACAATGCATAACTTCTCCTCAATTTTGAACATCTTCTCCTCAAAATCAGAAGAAATGCTAATAACAAAAGTTGTTTGTTTTGAAATTTTCTACAACTTTCATATTGGCCAAAAGTTGAGTTGTTATATGAAATTTGATTTTCCACTCTTACCCCTTTTTAGTGCTTTTAAGGTATTTTCCAACACTTTGTGAATTTGAAAGGTCTTCAAAAGTTGGGATTTCAACTTTGGGTGTGTTTTCTACCTTCCCAAACTAAATTGCTGGTTTTTCCTATTAAGCTTCTTTGTTGGCCCTATTTTGCTTTCTTTTGCCTTTTATGGTATTTTTAGGAAGTTGATTTGGTTGCAAGCATCTAACATTTAGAGTTTAAGTGTGATTTGGTTGCCTAACACTTGAATTACCTTTACAAAGTTTAACTTAAACTAGGGATGTTACAGTGAAACATAACTTCCAAAGGTATAAAGCGAGCATAAGAGATATTCCAAGCCTTACCTTGCACTTGTGAACTTTGAAGTGTCTATCATGCCATCTTGGGTAGTTGAGGAATGGAACGGTCTTGAATCAAGTCACCTATACTCCTTTTGTCAAGTAACTTAGGATTTTTCAATAAGTTTTCAAAAATAAACCTTGCTTAGCTCCTCATTTGATTCTCTCTTATCACTCAATGTGTGTATGTCCTCACCAAGGCATTAGACTTTCCTCTCTTCATCCTACTTCTAATGATGGCTATATGTGGAGCTCAAGGTAAGGTATGAATGATAAGGCTTACTTGCATCACATATATTGCAAAGTCAAAAATCGGATCCAAGGAGAAAATCAAGTCATACAAACAGATCAAGATGTGCACATATGGGGATATGGTGGATGGAATGGAAACTCCTTCTTGTATGATCTCTCTCCCTTTGTAAATATTTCTAAGGATATGGCTATCTTTATTTTTTTCTTTTTCTTGGACCTCCATGTGTTAAACTTTTTTTTCTTTCAATACTTGGATCTTCATGTGTCCATATTTTTTTCGATAGCCCATGTCTGTTTTGTAACAATAACTGGAGAGAGAGACCAACGCATATGGTGGAGCATTGATTCTGTGGAATGGATAGATGGTACAATGCTAACTCTCATATGAGCATAACAAGGGGAATATGTTGTGCTTGCGAATCTTGATCATGAAAGCATGAAAAGAATTCTCACCAGGGTCACAGCAATTTGACCAAGGTCAATGCAAAAACAAGCAGCATATGTGTATACGGTTTTCAAGATAATTCTATGCACAATATCTCGAGGAGGCTGAGTCAATTGCTTCAAAGATGTCCTTGGATATGATGTAGGGACCTTCCCATGGCGAGTTGCGTTTGTGCAACCCTGATGTGTCCTAGATTCGTTTGAGGACCATGTTGCCTAAGTTAAAGGATCGCTCTTTGATATTGCGGTTGTGGTAGCGTCTTAACCCATCGAGGTATCTGGCTGATTGTATTAGGGCTGTGCATCTTGCTTCTTCCAGACTATCCAGATCTAGTTGTCTTGTTTCTTCTGCTATTCCTTCATCGTATTGTTCAACTGCAGGAGAGTGCCAGATGACATCTGCGGGGAGGATAGCTTCTTACCCATATACAAGGAAATAGGGGAGAGCTCGGTAGACTTGCATGGTTGGGTTCGTAGTCCCCACAGGGCATTAGGTAGTTCTTTGAGCCATTTGCCTCCTTTTGTGTTGCCGATGTCGTGTAGCCTTTTCTTAAGTGCTTCGAGTATCATGCCGTTGGCACGCTCGACTTGTCCATTTGCTCGTGGGTGAGCAACTGAGACGTATCGGACGTCAATTCCACTATTCTCGCAATATTTCCAGAAATCGTGGTTGTTGAAGTTGGATCCCAGGTCGGTGATTATTCTGTTCGAAAAACCATAACGGTGTACGATTTCATACAGGAAGTCGAGGACTCGGTCTGCCTTGGGGCAAGTGACAGGCTTGACTTCGATCCATTAGGTGAATTTGTCGATAGCCACGAGTACTTGGTTGAAACCTCCTAGCTCAATTGGCAATGGTCCTATCATATCTAGCCCCCAGCAAGCGAAGGGCCATGTTGGAGGGATTGTGATTAGCTTGTAGGCGGGCACATGTTGCTGTTTAGTGAAAAATTGACAGCCTTGGCATTTTTGGACCAATTGTTTTGCATCGGCCAACGCCATGAGCCAGTAGAAACCTACTCTAAAGGCTTTTCCTACGATTGTTCGTGAAGATGCGTGGTTACCACAGATCCCTTTGTGTACTTCTTCCAAGATTTCTTAGCCATCTTCTCGGGTGATGCATTTCATGAGGACCCCTGATGATGCACTTTTTCTGTAGAGCTTGGCTCTGACTAGAACATAATTTTTTCCTCGTCGGGAAATTTGCTTGGCTTGATTTTTGTCAGACGGTAACTTGTGGTCTTTGATGTAGTCTATGAAGGGTGACCTCCAGTCGACCTCTATCATCATGATTTCCCGATTAGTTTCTGTAGTCTTGACCACTGGTGGTGTGACTTGTTCTGGTTTGTCGGTTTATGGAGTTCATGTACAAAAATTCCTGCTAGAACTTCTGCACGAGTTGAGCCCATTTTTTATAATACGTTAGTGGCTACGTTGTTGTCACGGACAACATGATGAAATTCCAAGCCGGAGAACTTGTTTTCTAGCTTACGGACTTCATTGCAGTAGGCGTCCATGTTTTCCTTGTTTCGATCCCATTCATCATTGACTTGGTTAATAACGACTAATGAGTCGCCGTATACTAGTAGTCGTTTGATTCCGAGGGAGATCGCGAGACGAAGACCGTGTAGTAGTGCTTCAAACTCGGCTTCGTTGTTTGAGACTTCCCAAAAGATTTGGACTACGTATTTGAGTTGGTCTCCTTTGGAGAAATTAAGAATACTCCTGCGCCGGCTCCTTCGAGCTAGAGGGAACTGTCGAAGTACATAACCTAGTGCTCTGGCCTCTCGACTGGTGTTGGTAATTGGTTTTCTGTCCATTCAGCCATGAAGTCGACCAAAGCCTGAGATTTGATAGCTGTTCTTGGTTTAAAGTCTAAAGATAGAGCTCCGAGCTCTACTGCCCATTTGAAAATTCTACCCATGGCATCTCTATTATGAAGGATTTCGCATATGGGAAAATGGATAACTTTGGTGTCATTATTGCCTCCGGCTGCTTGGACTGCCAACGAGTAGCATCGGAGCCATTGAATTGGGTCTTGCTTACCACCATACTTGGTGATTCCTGTTGGCTTGAATTTTTCAGGTAGTCTTGTTCTCATTACCCGTGTTGTGAAGGTGGGAAAATGGTTGTAGTTGTCGACTTCATGTTCGCGGCGACTATTGATTATTTCCTATAGATTGCTGAAATTTGATACTTCATGATTTTTCCTGAATTAGTGCAGCTGGCCTCTCCAACGTCCTTATGTTGTACTGGAGCCTTGCGTTTGCTCAATCCTTAGCTATGTTGCCTTGGTTGGTTGACTACCTCGTTGTTGTTTCTTTGTGCTTCGTGGAAGCCATTATTGACTGCGGCACCCCTACTGCCCTCTTGATGAGCTGAGTTGCGAGGAATAGATGGGATTGGTGATTCTTTATCGAGTAGCTTGTGGGCTTGTTCTGCAAGTTGTGCAATTAGTCCATTGCCTCGCTGCGCAAGTTGAGCTGTTATTTCATTATCTCTGTCTTGAGGTATGAGAGTTGATATAAGGTTGATTGAGGCAATTGCTGCGAGTGGAGTGTTGTGCTCTTGAGCTTGTACTGCGTCAAATGCTCTTTCAAGGTTTGTGATGGGAATGTTTGTGGCTAGTAATTGTCGACGTTCAGCCCGAGTAATGTTTCGTATCCTTCTTTGGTTTCTTTAATCGGAAGTTTCATCCTGCGGAGCATTAGCCGATGACTCATCCTTTGAAACATTATCGAGCTGCGCTATTCGTTGAGGGGTTCTCTGTTGGCTAGTGCCCACATTGTTATTTTGAGTGATGACAAAGATTTCTCTGTCTGGGTAGTAGCTTCCAGAGCTTGATGTTGCGATTTCTGCAGTGCTCTCCTCGTGGCTTGAAGTGAGCGGGATGCCTTCTTAGTACGGGAGGTTGTCTATGTGAGCGACAAGGCACGACTCGTAGTCGCGGGTAAGAGAGATGGCCTCATTCCTAGCCAGTGAATGAATCTGCCCTGCGGCGTTGAAGTTACTACCAAACCTTGGGCTGGCCCTGATAATGGAATTTCTTGGACGTAGTTCAAGTCAGAGTCGCAGTCCTTGCCTTCCCCATGTTCGAGTTGAGTTCGAGTGAGGAGACCTTGGTAGACTTCGGCTATATTGCGGAGTCCATATGGGAATCGTTTTTGAGTTGAAGTCGACTTGTAAAGTGATTGGGGCTTCGGCTCGTATCGACTAGTCCGAGCTGAGGTCGAGTCCAAACCGTAGTCGAACTCAGTATTGTTGACTTCGAAGACTTGGCTTTTCTTGACAAAATCCCCCATTTTCTACTGAGGAAAGCTTCCGTCGAGAGGTTTCTTCTCCTGGATGGTGATGATCTAACGTTGAAACGATCCAGCACCGTCGACGATGCAGAGCCAAGATCCAAAAACAAAAGTTGTGCCTGCCTCAAAGGTGAAAATAGGCTTGATAATGACAGATGCCATCGAACTCGCGCGGAGAAACTCGACGACTACCCCTACCTGGCGCGCCAGCTGTCGGTGTTTTAGACCGGCAACCCGCCTAGGGGTTACCCTAGGTGGTCTTTTATGCGGTGGGTGTTGTTGAGAATCAAGGAGTCGATGGTGACGCAAGGAACACGATTTAGACAGGTTCGGGATGCTAGATCGCGTAATACCCTACATATTGTGTGTTGATTGTATTGAACTTAGATGATTTGAGAGAGTTGTCTTTAAGGGGGTCCCTGCCCGTCCTTATATAATCGGGGAGCAGGGTTACAGGTTAGAATCCTAGTCAGATACGGTTACAGAGTTCTACTCGGTGTAGACAGAGTAGTTTCCATATGTACGTTGACTAGTATTTGGGAGTCCGAGTAGGCCATGCTCCTATGCCGCGTAGCCCTCGAGTCTTGATTACATCCGAGTACACCCCTTAGTGGGCCGTACAGGGCCTACTTGTGGGCCTGGGATGTATGCTCGACAGGGCCCGACCCTCAAACGCTGGGACTTGATGGTGGGCGACGATGTCTTTGGCGTGGCTTGTCGGGTCGCAGCTAGATCCTTGCCAGCCTTAGTTGTCGTCTCCACCCCTAGAGTAGTCTGCGCCGGGATAGGGTTGGCCCTGGTGGCGGAAGAGTCATCATCCTTCAACTCGATGACTTCCTCTATAGCCGGTAGCCTCTGTCGCACAACTTCAGTAGTCGTTTTTGCCGCCTTTATCTCCATCTCGACTACCTACAACTCGCCAATGTTAGAAATAAGTTAGGCATGGTAGAAAGGAAAACAAACTTACAAGTACTTGATCTTCAAGATCTTATCCTTCTTCGGAAGTAATTACTGGAGGCGGAACTTTATCGGCGGACTACTTCGTCACCACCACTTGACGACGATAGTATGCACCTTCTTTGGGGGTGGTGCCAATTTGGCTTCCAGGTCATCCTTGGCTTCATGCTTGGACGTCCTGGAAGAAGACCCCGCCTTGTTTGAAAGATGGGGCTTCACGACAAACTTGTCAGCAGCTTTTAACTCAGAGCTGCTGAAGGAGAACCAATCCTCAAAATCTTCCTTCTCCTTCTCCTCCTCATCGATCACCTTCTGTACAACCACAAGGGACTGTACACGTGGAGTGACGTGAGCACAAGGTGGAGGAGGGTTGGAGCAGTACAAGTGGAGTTCTTCCTGCAAACAAAAGACAAGTCAGTACATTGACAAACGCCAAAATTAGTACTCAGGGGCTGTAGGCCATGGGTACTTACTTGGTTTGGCGGATTGGCGGTGCAATGTTCTTGCACGATCATCAAGATGCCCTTGACGTGCTTGAAGAAGTGCTTCAGTCGTGCCATCACTTCATCCGCGGACAAGCCTTCCGACATCATCGCGCTGGGTTATTGGGACCCGAGTAGTCGTACCCCCATGTGCAGCATAGCTGCAGGGGCTAGCCTCGCCTCCTCATAAAGCTGAAGGCCACACCGATTCCAGTCAGACCTTCCCTCTTGAGCGCAGTGATCTTCGCTATCAGCTCTGGCAGTTGGAATCTGTCAGCAGTACTCGGCTCGTCCAACTAGTGGTTATTCCATACTGGATGGTGGCCGGTCACCTTGGGAAGAAGGGGTCATGGTTTCCAATGTAAAACTTTAGTTGCTTCCATTCGGAGTGAGAGTCTACGAGTTCATAATCCAAATACTAGCCCTTGATCTGCTCCTGAAGCTGGATCCCTGCCCCATCAACTACTTCGATGTGATCCAATCTGGGCTGGGGCTTCACTCTAAAAAACTTCCTAAACAACTAGAAGTGTGGCTGAATGCCAAGAAATACTTCGCAGAGGTGCACGAAGATGGCAACGTGCAAGATGGAATTGGGGTTGAGGTGGATTAACTCTAGGTTATAGTACCTCAATAAACCCCGGAAGAAGTCGGATGAGGGGAGCACCAGACCTCATTCGACGAAGTGCGCGAAGATGACTATTTCATTGGCAAAGCTCTCCATGGGCCATGGGTTGCCGTGGGCCTCCCTCCAATTGATGAAATCTTGCTCTTGAAGAAGATCAGCATCCACCAACACCTGGATGTCCGCCTCCTTCATGACGGACTTCTTCCAAGCCACAAGCTTGATTCGCCGGCGCTGTCTGATCGGCCTTGCCATACTTCGGCGCCGGCAACTGGATCTCCTTCTCCTTCTTGGTTGCCTTCCGCTTCTTTGTTCTCTGCTGCCTTGCTGGAGGATGCTTTCTTTGGTGCCATTGCCACTAAGGTCTTCTTGTGCATAAGCACGGGGGCTAGGCAGTTGGGGAGGATGGCACTCGAGCTCAAGAATGGCAAGCGGCGGCGCTAGAGCTACAATGCGGAAGATGAACAGGCAGAATGGCTTGGGTGAAATGTAAGGGATGAGTTCCTCCATTATTTATAACCGTGCCATAGTTTACCAAAAGGTGAAAATTACGGGGAATATTCTATTTTTAAAAGCCCTAAGTTATCACTGGAACAATTTCCAATTTTTTTCGGAAGAGATAAGGTTACTATTGGCGAATTGTCACGTTGACTAGTGGTTAACCCTTATACCCAAACTAGTCGTGTAACAGCTTGAGGGCTGTGTGCCACGTGCCCATTGGCTAAAAAGTTTTATCTTCAGGTTTTAAGGTGAAAGAGATGTGAAATTACAAGATTGACCCTTAGCCTGATTCTTCGATTCAACCTAAGGCACGGGGGCTACTCCATATGGAGTGCGATTTTCATCGCACTTCCATATAAGATTCATGATTGAAGATTCAAGATCAAGTTAAATGAGGCTTGAGCACATTCTAGCCGCATGGCAGTACTCGAGTTTCCTTCGAAGAGTCAATCCGATGGAGTACTTAAAGGAGCACCACAAACTAGTCGGATACATCTATAGAAGTACTCAGGGCTGCTACATTTGATTAAAAAGTACTCGGGGGCTTGTCAGCCATACATCTATGGGTCCACTAGGAGGTATGGACAGTCCTAGATTCGGGACTGTATACTAAGACGTGTCATACATGGAGACTACAATGCAGGACGCCGTGGTCTACGTGGAGGATAAGAACTAGTTGAGGATTAGGAAACTACTCGTAGTAATTAGAGTAGGACTCTCTAGTCGAATCCGACTAGTATTCTTATAAACAACCGACCTGTAACCCTGCCCCGGCAATATAAGACGAGGCAGGGACCCCCTCCAAACAAGTTCAATCAATACAATCCAACCAACACATAAGACGTAGGGTATTACGCGACATAAGCGGCCCGAACGTGTCTAAATCGTGTGTTCGAGTTCACCTTCGAGTTCCTGATCTCGGCGAGCCTCACGCATAAAACACTACCTCGGGTACCCTCTCGGTAGATTGCCAGGTTTAAACACCGACGCATACGTAGTTCATGTCTTTTTGTAGTGCTGTCTCAGCACATTCAAGGGGTCATAGGTTCAACCCTTGGTATAGACACTCTATCTTTTTTTATTTTTCCTTCCTTTTTTCATCTCAAACTGATGTAACTTACCAAAACCTCTGCCACTAACTCACCTGACACTTACATGTGGGGTTCGGTTGTGGTTAAGACTTTCCATTCTATTGGTAACAGGTTTGACATGTGGGAGAAGCACGTTTTCCTTTTAGTTTCCGTCCCTATTTATCAGCTTATACTAACATGTGGGACCCTAGTCCTTATATCATCATAAAATTTAATGATGTTTTCAGCCAAAAACATCATAAATTTGTGAAGTTTTGACATTTGTCATAAAAGTTTCATTATAGATCAGAAGATTTCTTGTAGCGAGAGTTAGTGTTTCATGTGCTAGCAAGAAGCTAGTTCCACTATCCTTTTACTTGACCAAAGTTATAAGTTGGATTATTTATCTTGGAGGGATACCTTGTGTCTCACAATTATCCACTATTCATTCTTACCCACTAAAGGTCCAGCTTATACTTATTTAGCATAATTTCATTTGTTTATCAATATTCTTTGCCAAACCAAGTGCTTCCCCAAGAAAATTATGATACTTCAGAATATTTCCAGGTGAAATGCAATAATACGTGGTGGTGGCATGGAGGTCAGGGTCATGGTGGCTTTTGTGTAAAGTACGTGTGTCCTAATCGAAGTACTTCACTACAAACTTAGTTGAAACTTATCTGTCCTCGAGAGAGACTGCACATCGATTTTTATTTTCGAACTTTTCCCTTTAACAAAAGTCCTAAATAACTAAAAATACTATAAAATTCCATAAACTGATTAAAACCTTTTTCACCTAAATTCCATAACAAACAATCCCTATCCAAAATATCTAATTTTATTCATAAAAACTTATCTCATGTACCTGAAAATTATCTTTTACATGTTTTATTTTAGAAAAAATCTAGAAAATTCCTAAAAATACTATAAGTTAGGTTAACATTCCAAACCCTATTTCGAGTTGAATAAAATTCATATATGCCTAATGGTTCCATAACCAACTCTTCTATTTCGAGCACCACAAATCCTAAATACTACTCCGAAACGAGACCCATTTTATAGTAAACCTTTATATTGTTGAAACCTTATTCATTGCTAAGCGGCTCTCATTTTGGACCCTCAATAATTTGCTAATTACTTTTTTTATTGTTTGCTCGTTAGTTTACTATAATATTGCAAAAAATTTACAATAATCATGAAGCTTGGATCTTAAGAAGATGATTACAAGTGGAGCTTTGAATCAATGTGTTATATTATTGCATATTGTTTTAAGCAATTTGTGTTAGTCTCTTCGTCAACTAATTATTTCTATTATATATAAAGGTTAGAATCATCCCTTGATATTTTTTTTATAAAATCCATTTGACTTAGGGCAAGCTCAATGTTTCTGTCTCAGATGGCATTACTGGTGGGGCCTTTACAGGTGGCTGTAACTATGGTCATTTCCACAGAAGTAAAGGGTATGCAACGCAAAATAGGAGGATCCCATTTGGTAAAAAAAAATTAAGTGCCAGAACCACCCGTGAACTCTCATTCATCCATGTCCACCAGATCCTGTACTGAGCAGTAACTTTGTAAAAGATTTGTTGCCGCAAGGTGCATTTTTGTTCCATGCATCTTATGTCCAGCTCCACAGTGGCTAAGGTCCAACTTTTTTATTTTTTAACCCTTTTTTGAAAGATTCTCACAAATAGGCTCCTGGCGGAACCAATCCCAAAAATGGACCCTTAGCTTGGCGCCATCCACGCTGGCGCTAAGCTACAACGTCTCGGCGCCAGCCATCCTGGCGCCAAGGTCTATGCGCAGCTGCTGATGCGGATGCCGACGTGGTGGGGGCTTGGCGCCAGCCATGATGGCGCCAAGCCTTGGCGCCATGGATCTTGGCGCCAAGCTTGACGCCATAGATCTTGGCGCCGAGCTATCTACCCCGTGCGCCATAGACCTGAACTCAGGTCTCAAGGATAAGAAGCTCACCTCCTAACCAGTTGAACCAGAGCTTAGTTTGTTGCACACTCCTCGGAATAATTATACTTGTTTAGTTCAAAACGCGAAGGGGTACGGGGTAGATAGCTCTGAACTCAGGTCTCAAGGATAAGAAGCCCACCTCCTAACCAGTTGAACCAGAGCTTAGTTTGTTGCACACTCCTCGGAATAATTATACTTGTTTTGTTCGAAACGCGAAGGGGTACGGGGTAGATAGCTCGGCGCCAAGATCTACGGCGCCAAGCTTGGCGCCATCATGGCTGGCGCCAAGCTCTCGCCACGTCGGCATCCGCGTCAGCAGCTGCGTATAGACCTTGGCGCCAGGATGGCTGGCGCCGAGACGTTGTAGCTTGGCGCCAGCGTGGATGACGCCAAGCTAAGGGTCCATTTTTGGAATTAGTTCCGCCAGGAGCCTATTTGTGAGAATCTTTCGCAAAAAGGGCTA
The DNA here is from genome assembly GCF_000263155.2 of Setaria italica. Lineage (NCBI taxonomy): Eukaryota > Viridiplantae > Streptophyta > Magnoliopsida > Poales > Poaceae > Setaria > Setaria italica. The sequence goes on along the minus strand of NC_028450.1, from coordinate 17,217,512 downwards.
AAAAATAAAAAAGTCGGTGGCTAAGGTGCATAACACATTGCGGGTGTGCTTGTTGTTGCTAGAGTAAGTTGAGTCGTGCTCCGTCTTAGGAGATATAACTAAGTGGACTCCTAGTCTAGATTTTTCTCTAAAAAATTATTGTATTTATTTACGAACTGAAACGCGCAAGATTTTGAAAGTAAAATATGGAAAACAGAAGCAATATATTTATAATTGTAACATGAAAATTATGTCAATAGAATTTTAGAATCTCATTGTAAATCACAATAGGTAGTCAGCAAATCCTTTTTGGCCTTTCTCCACAAAACCCTCATAAAACGGAAAAGAGTTTCTTGCTTCCCTTCAGAAACCTTCATTTCACGTGAGCAGGGTTGGGAGCCGGGAGCCCAAGTCCCCAATCCCCCAGAATTTTCGTCGAATCGGCTGTGAGATCCGCCCGGTTCGCGCTCCGATCCGGCGCTCTCCGTCGGGGTAAGGTTCCGCCTCCCTCCGACGAGATGGCTGGGAAGGGAGCCAAGGCCACGGCGGCCAAGTCGGCGGACAAGGACAAGGGGAAGAAGGCCGGCGGCCCCGTCTCCCGCTCCTCCCGCGCCGCGCCTCAGGTCAGCTCGATCCCTCCGCTCTGGTTAGCTCGTCGCCTTGCCATCCTCGAGGCTTTTAGATTTGGTTTAGATGCAGTCGTGCCGTGCATTTTGATGTGTTCTCGGGGGGCGCGGTCGTTAGATTCATCTTTTGTTTTCTCCCGAGGGCTCAAATCATGCGATGCGGTTTTGCGGAATTTCAGAGGGTTTTCTTATGGTTGTTGGATACTGGTCAATTTTTTTTTCTTGTACAAGGTTTTGGTAGATCTGGAGAAGGTCGTGGTATGTCTAGTTGGGTCCTGTGGATGAAATGATTGTTAGAAGATTTGGTTTCTGCAGTAGTCGGTTAAAGGGTTTTTTTTTTCGTGTTTACTTTGAGATTAGCAGACAAAAAGCTGGTGTGCCATGGTTACTCTTGGGGCGAAAATTTCGAAATGGTACTAGCTTGTTGATTCTAACTTGCAGATTTTTGAGGCAGCCTAAGTCTTGGCCCTCAATTTGGGTGTATCATCATTTAGTATTTTCCTTGCCCATAGCCTTGAAATTAATTTCTCTTCTTCAACATGAGGACAAATGAAACTGCTTGAGATTAGGTCTCCTTGCTTCACATTGTATGCAATGCTGAAAATTTAGAAACATACTCATTTTGGATTTTCTTTTCTCTAAAGCTGATGCACTAATGCTGTTTTATCCTGTAGGAGAAATCTGCTCCAAAGAAAGACGTTTATCAATTGTTTGCCGAGAAGGTTAGGGATAACAAACAACTGGAATCAAGATGGGCAATCATGCAAGAAACTCGAGTGGAGTATTTTCGTGGAAAAGATTTCACTACCTTCATCAAGAATCATCCAGAAGTCAGGGAAATTTTAGGGCCGGACAAAGATTTAGAAGTGGAGGACATTGTTAACACTTTGCTGACCAAGGACCTTGTGATAAGATGTGACCGAGTTATGAAAACTGTTAGGCCTGGCAAGAAAAAGCTGTCATCATGGCCTGCTCATTTGGAGATACATAATGTAAGTGTTGTATGCTATTTATATAAAATGCAACAGATATATATCTTCTGATTCTGTTGGTTAAGATAACTGTTTAATACTGTGATTCCACCCATTCTTTGTTCTTGAAGTCTCTTAATGCAGCATTTACATTACACTGCATCATCTCTAAGCTAATCATCGTAATCAAACTCCATTAGTAATACTAGAAGGTAGATTTTAGATACTTCAAATGTGGTGCAACTAAACGCCTTTTATTTGAAGTGATAGATGTTTTCAAACCGCATACAAGAATGCTTTTGCAGGGAACGCCACCCTTTTATGTAAAGGCACACTTTCAAGGCACCCTAGCATAATAGTTTAAGGTTATTGATAGGCGATTAGGCATCACATAAGCAACCCACAGCGAAGGGGTGAGTGATATACCGTTAACATACTGCCCTGGAAGTTTACCTAACCTCTATCAGTAATTCTACTTGAAAGTTACATCATTTGCATTCCTCTCTTGATGTCAAGTAAAGGTTTTCTTATGAAGTTATGGTTATGTTCTGCTCTATTAATCATGATATATCTGTTTGCTGCTGTTACCTTCAAATGTGGTAATATGAGACTATAAAAAAGGTGCAGGAAACAGACTTTATCATCTGTTTTCCATAGTTCTTGTAGTTTCTTAATAGCTGTAGTTACTACAACTTGACAGTAAGAAGTACTTATAATGAGTCAAAGTCATTGGGATTTTTCAATATAAGATGACTAATTGAAAAATCTCAATTTTGATGTAGTAAGACCCATCAATTCTGATAATTACATTATCTATTTCTTGTATCAATTTCAGTTCTAATTAATTTTATCTATTCTGTTATCCTCCTCATATCGAAATGAATGGAGATCCGTTTGGAGTTAGTTAATTAGGTTTGATCATGTATCTTTCTCCATTTTATTTTATTTTTTGTTAATGGAGTGATGTCAAACTAAAACACTATTAGAGCTCCGATATGTATTCAATATTTTACTGAATTCATATGTTCTAAATCTCACAATATTTTCTGATATTTTTGATAGCTCTTCATTAAAAGGAGGTATTTTATTTACAAAATGTCTCTATTCCTAAAATTCTGTTTGGTAAATTTGATTATGCATAACAATTCACTACAGAATTTGTTAGTGTTATTTCTTTCTTGGGGTTGTTCTTACGTAAGTGGGTTTGATTTGTACTTACAGGAACAAGTGTTTACTGAAAATGATGGTTTCTTTGCTTGGATGTTTCTCAAAAGGCGGACCTTGTGGCAGACAATTCTTTCATTTGTTTGGCCTCTTTTTGCACTGGCAGTCTGCTTATTTCCAGTTTACCCATACCAATGCAAGATTGTTGTACTTTACTCATGTGCTGGAGCGCTACTTTTCATCGTCTCCATTCTTTTGCGTAAGATCTCCCTCCCTCCTTCTCTGGTTCACAACTGTTGTTTAATGATTGACAGTTGTTTACAACACATCTATGGTTAGTTAATGACAGTTGTTTGCATGTGTTATGTGTGCACACTTCCAACACCCCATAACACTTTGGTCAATTAACCTCTGAGTAATTCATGAATTGTTTTTGCCTGTGTTATGTATGCCCACGTCAGATCCGAGGGTCCGACATCACATCCTAGTCATTATACATCTTTGATTATGTTGCTTGCCTGTTGTTTATAGAAAGTAGATATCAAAAGTTGGCCTTGACTTCCTCAGTGGAAGTTTACAGTATATATTGATGCTCTTGCAGTTGGATATATTTCTAGTTATGGATTAAACCTTAACATGTTACCTATGAAAAAAATCCATTACTTACTAGTTCCAAAAATTCAGGTTACTGCTTTATCAGTTGTCTCACTGTGTTTCAGAGTATATCATATTTCATCATGCTTTTAAGAATGTAAAAGTTAGCACTATAAAATATAGAGTAGACCTACCTAAGTGCTGTGAGAAAATGCTGCTGCATTTGTATGCTCCCTGTGATCCAAAATATAAGTCTCTTAAGACATTTTTACGATCTACAAGTGATGCTTTGACTAGTAATTTCTGTGAAAACGAGCTATCTCAGTAAAAGATGATTACACATTATGTGAGCTTTCATGGTGAGTCTGACATCAACCTTACCTTATCAATCAATCTGACTCTTGATTTCCTGTTGGTCAAGGCTATATAGAAGTTTGACCAACATGAATCCTAAAAGGCCTTACATTTTATATCGAAGGGAGTATTCTAGAACCATAAATAGCTACACTAAGTCGCCAGTAGTAGTAGTAGGAATGTCTTGCTGTTCTTTCATTAAATGGATTGCTACAATAACTTCCCTTTCCTTGTAGCAGCACAGTTGTGTTTGGACTAAATCCGAGTACTTGTGGTTGTAGCCAGGGTTCACTCTCACTGGTAACTCCGATTATTGGAAAAGTTCGGAATTTTTCTCAGATTTCTCAAAGAAAAAGTACTGGAAAAGAAACTTTGAAAAAAGATTTTATATTCAAATTCATGGGCATGGTACAATAAAGTTACAAAGATTCATACTTTAACTATAAGTCGCACAGCAAGCTTAGTGGATAGGTTCTACCATGTGCCAGATGTTGTGAGTTTGGTTATCATTAAAGTGCTATTTGCACCACACTTTAGGGTCGGACCCAAACCTCAAGTGCACCAATTGCTAAATGTAAATAAAAACTGGGGTGGTTTTAAACTCAAGACTTGATACGTGCGGAAGCCATGAGCTAAACAACTTGAGCAACTTGAGTAGCTATTCACTTGTTTCATCACAACAAATTTTCATCTGTTTTCCAATTCAAATGCATCCAAACTTCATTTTTTTTTACCAGATGGGTTTTTTCCTGGATCCACCTGATAAACTAGGTTGACCAGTGGTAACTGACTGGTGATCTATTCTCTTCTTGTGGCTGAGAGTTTGTATTTGCTACTATGATTGGTAGCTGTGAAATGTTGCTTGGAACTCAGTACAATTTATGTTTTGGTTTGGATGACTGTTCGGAAGCCAGGGGTAGAAAATTACTACTTTGTGACTTTCCTATGATATGCCATAGTTTTTAGGAAGCCTATGATAAAAGTATATTTTTCCTGCAAGAAACTATTTCCCAAGAGAATCTCGTAATGAAATAGTATGTTGATGTTCTAAAACGGTTTATGCTTCCAGTTTCAATTCATTTCCCATTAAATATTGGTTTTGAGGATTTACCATTGTTTAAGGAAAAGTCTATCGAACAACGGGTCGCACTCCTGAGCTATCTCGCGACTCATCGTCATCGCGCCGCTGCTGCCGGAGAAGAAGGGGTGCTGGGGGTGAGGTCGCCGGAGCCGCCGGAGCTGCAGGTGGGTGAGGTTGGCAGCGGGGGCGTGGCGGACGGAGTTGTTAGGGGAGGGTGGGGTCGAGGGGCAGCGGTGGTCGGCGAGCGGTGCGGCGAGGTGGCTGGAGCCACTGGCTGTGGGTGGAGGCTGGGGGTGCAGGGGTTGCGCGATCCCCTTTTCCCTCGATGCGTCGCGAGATAACTCTGTCCATTGTTTAAATCTATGCTGACTGACCTAGAATGAGGTATCCATTTTTGGGGTGTAAAAATCTGGTTTAGGTGTTTTATTTTTAAAAGGAATTATTACTTTACGTAAATCAATAGACAAGCTTGAAATTCTTCACATTTGCTGTCTTTGTGTATATGTTGATTTTTTTATGTCCTAGTACAAAGCAATGAGCGATGGATTGCCAGTAATATTATAGTCTTACCAGTTGACTTTTTATATTCTTGCTCTTTGTGCTTGTTTTTGCTGTATTGCTGATGGTGGGGTTGTATGTCATGTGGCCAATCTGCACCACATACTATATTTGTTCCAAACAGCTATTTTTTGTTCTGATGAGCTCATTGCCCTTCTTATCGCTTAGCATTTTGTTTTGTCCCTAACAATCCATGTCTTCTATTTCCATGGGATTGCAGTAAGAGCTGCTATCTTCGGCATCCTATGGGTTCTTCTTGGGAAGCGTGTGTGGTTCTTCCCCAATATAAATGCAGAGGAGACGACGTTTAGAGAACTAGTTCGTTTTTGGCCTGAAAAGGATGAAGGGGAGCGGCCAAAGTGGACATCAAGACTTTTCTATGCTCTTGTTGCTGTATTGGTGATACTGCTCCTTAGGCACCATGCTCCAGATGAAGCAGCTAGAGCCAGGTAATTTCTTATCTGCAAAGATTTTCTTATTTCATGTTCTGACCTAAGAGCCACATTAAGTTAGGAGCAGGTACACCTGCCATAGGAGAAATCTTACTTCATCATTGTTTTCAACACATTTGGAGTTCTAGTTTTTTTTTTTCCTGAGCAACCATCTTGCATTTGTTCACAGTGTCCACCCTTATTAATAGTCTTATAGGCAGCATAATTTTTGTTGGCTGATTGCTCTATCTTCTTGGAAATGTTCATTCGGCTAAGTTTAATAACTTACAGCCCATGAAATAGAACTGCACTTCCAATTATATAGGCAAATTGGAAAGCAGTATGTCCAATTCAAAATGTTGCTTTTCAATGTACTGATATCTTGCTACAGCATACAATCTAATTCATGGATCTGTCATATAATTTTAGATGGTAGGACATCTTTCGTGAGCATCGTCAATGATTTTTAGTGTATTGGTCAGGGAATTTAAACTGCCGTGTCAATGCAGTGAAGTTCAATTTCATGTTCTGAATCGCTTTACTAACCTTTTATTGTTTCTTTTTTGCCCTGTAGGTACCAAAAGAAGGTTTCTAACATAATTGATGATGTTCTGGAGTGGTCTCCAAAGTTGGCGATTTCTGGAATGATTGAAAAGCATACTGGGGCAAATATGACGGAAGCCAGCAACTACACCAGCACGGCTGGGACTAGTCATGCCCCTTCATCTGCAGAAGGCAAGGCTACAGAAGCAAACCCAGATACCCAGGCTGACTCAGATGAAATCCAAGATAGCGAGTATGCTGATGATACGAGAACAAGATCAAGCAAAGCTTAAAACGACTTCAACTTTATCATGTAGTCCTTTTTTAGTACTCTTCGTTGCTGTTCATCTGCAGAATTATATAGATAGGTTACTGACAACAAAAAATCAAAGTGCTCATGTTTTGACCATGTTCCATTCATATATTGCCAGCAATGGCTGTATTCCAAGGTTCTCATAGAATGTTTTCTAGTAGAGCATGACCAAATTTTCATATGGATGCACCTGCGTTCATGCTTTGAGCTTAATGATTCTTGGTAAGATGGTTTGCATTTGCGGTGAAAATCACGGGTCGGCTGCAAGAACTACTGATTTGGGACGGTGGTCCTTTAGAATGTACACCGTGGAATCATATGTTGCCGTGCTCCAAAGAATTCCTATATGGCTATATTGCCTGCTTCTGTGGAAGGCCATACCAAAGGTGGAATTTTGTCAGGAATTGACATTCTTACCTGCTCCAATTGAACTTGAGTGCATCTAAAAAAAATATGATCATGAGTGGCCAACCAATCAAGCGGAGTGCGCTGTGTGCCAAAGAAAATGGAAACAATATAAAGGCTCCGAAAACTAAGACATCGTTTGTGCTCTCCCAGGCACAGATGTACCGTAAAAGACATGGATGCGAAAGCTGGATGTATCATCCATCATCCAGGTTCACCCAATGAACCAAACGAGAGAACAACAATACATTGGCAAGCACCACAGCAGTTTGGTGGGTGAGACAGTCTGGTGGTAGTTGGTAAAGTTAGTTTCGGGAATTGATTTTTTTTCTTGGGTTCATTAAATGGAAAAAAAATTGAAATCAAGTAAATGCTCTGTAAATTTCTATTATTTATAAAATTTGACAAAAAATGATGCAATTCCTATTTGACAAGGTATTTTAACGGTTTGGTTTTATTTGAAAGGACCTATAAACCTGTAAACCAAATTTATCGATGTTAACCAGCCAATAATCTTTTACATCTGTTTATGAGGTGGAGCAATGGTCAAGTAGAATTAAGAATCTAGAAGGTTGTAGACACTATGATTATTCAGCAAAACTGCATTATCATTTAGTATTATCATAAGAGCAATTATGATGGGCATTGCAAATGGCTCTAAGCTGGCCTTTCCTTTAGCTGAAGGTAACGTGATTCCAAATTCAGAGCTACACGTGAGGGAGGTGTGATTTTGTTCTCTATGCCATTTAGTTAAAGAAAAGAAAATGTAAAACTGCTAAATTCGTCCAAATTTACACTATGGCAATGAGAACCAAATGAATTGATATAACATGGGATAGAATTGGAAAAAGTTCAAATTACTCTCCTTAAATATGTCGATAAATATTTATCTGAAACAAAGCCGGGCAATGCATGTCTGGCAAACCAAATCTTGGACATCATTTTGAATCACCATAAAAGGCTGTTGTCTATGCTTTTGTTCTCTTTATTTTTTTTTCTTCCAGCAAGCTTTGTCCACTAACAAACATGAGGATAGCGCTCCTAACTGGAACTACAATTCCAATTGATCAATAGTCTGTCCAGTCCTGACATTAGGAATTGGGCATTTCTATGTAGATGAGCTAGCGACAACAGCAAATTACATCACATATATATGATGACAGCTGACTAATAGGAGGTTAGAAGAGATCTTTTCTCAACCTATACTTATCTACGTTTTGTACTGCCAATAATGTCAGCAACTTATCCATCTCCAACACTATTAGAGACATCTGGGGGGCCACTGGAAGAGCATCTGCTTGAACTGGTGCCTTCTGTGATACTGCTACAATTAATCTGCTTTATGCATTGCTTCTTTGTTTTCAAGTCAGAAGAGGAATCCTGTGAAGATGACAAACAACCATTGAAGTTTTGCTCACTTTTGCTATTTAATCAAATTTTGCACTGTGAAAATGTGTTTCCTAGATATATTTTGTAGTACCCACAAAAAAAAGATTCTATAGATTTCAGCAAATCAAGAACATAAAACATCTACTACATCATATTCATATGGTGAATATTTATATGAAACTGAAAACTATCCTTACCTTGTTAGCGATCTCTGAATGTGAGGGACCTGAAGAACCAGGAGTTTTCAGTTCAAGATCAGTTGCAACATCACCAACGTCACTGCTTCTCACTCCACAGCTTGCTTGCTGCAATGTAGATGATTTGCTTCTACAGTCTCGCGCAGGAGAGTTAGACCGATGACTACTTGAATTGGCAACTGGGCTATTAGGTTGGTTAGATGGCTGATCAGTGGGAGGATGACAGGGTTGAGTGTATGCCATGTAAGGAGTGCATGCATTGGGGATTGTTCCAGAAGTTTGACTTCGGAAAAAGGGGTACGCCTGCAGCTGCGGATGCATGGGTACAGCACCAGAGGGTATGGGAACTGGGACTGGGTAGGGATATGCTGGAGGTGGCCCAATGACAACGGAAGGTTCCATTCCAGCCCATGGGTACAGCACCCGCATTCGTTGCTGATACTGGTTAGTCAAGTTATCAACCTCAGATTTCAGTGAAGCTTTCTCATCTCTAAGCTCGTTCTTTTCTTGTGTCAACTACAAGTACCAGTAAAATGTGTATCAGATGCCAGAAGTTTTCTGTGGCTGACCTGCTTCTTTGTACTAATATTTACCTCACGTGCTTCTTCAGAAAGTGACGTGTATTCAGCTTTCAGCTTGTTCACATGAGAAGTCAAATCTTTCAGCATCTGGATTGTGTCACCAAGGATAGTTGCCTTATCATTCCTGGGACGGTCTGGATCTGGATATTTGAACACGTAGCTGACATGAGATGACGATGAAATTACAGTGGCAACTCTAGCATTTTATACAAATAGATTCAGCTAGTAAGACCAGCATATACAAATTTCAAATGATCATCTTGCATATGCACAAACTATCAAAATTATATCCACAAATAGCAAGGATTCACATCATGGAGTCCAAAATAACTTATTTCCTTAATTTTAGAACCAGCTACACATTTTCATTCGCATGACTTCAAAATAAGGTTCCAGAGTAGATGGCACAGATTAACCTTTCTCAATTGCAGGTGCTACCGTGCCACAAGTCTGCATGTGGACAACTACTGACCAGGGGCGGAGCTTTATTGGGGCCAGGGTGGGCCATGGCCCCCCTGCATTTGTGTAATTTCCGTTAGATACTACAGTATCTAGATGCATTTTGCTAACAAACCTTCATCAAATGGCCACCTCTGGACTCCCTAAATTATGTATGGCCATTTCTAAATTCTCCTCCAAGCTCCACCACTGCTACTGACTATACATGAAAAATCAAGTGCTCTGGCAGCCTTGACCTTTAAAAGTGTTCGAATTGAAATCTTGAACTAACAATACCCCAGGATACTTGACGCACTTGACCTATTCAAAAGCTGTTTTGAACAATGTGGATGCCACATCACCAACCACATAATCTCAGATATCAGGAAATAAAAATCAAAGATGTAGAGACCTAAATGTCAGTCCCCTCCCTACCTTCTTCCTCTTCCTATTCCGCATTACATTTTTTTTATCCTTCTAATGTTTGGCTTGGTATTTTCTACATCAACATCCACACATTAAAACCACTTTACTTGGCATCAGAATCCAACAAGATTGAGTCACAGGGTTTAACGTCTATACAGTTTCATAGCTCAGGGTTGTTCCTTGGACAAGGGGCGCAGTTCAAGGTTGAGGATTGGACTTGTTCCTTCAATAAATTCTTTTTTCAAATGAAAGACAGAAGTAACTGGATGAGAGAAGAAAAGACAACAGAAGCAAGGATTTAGTTCCAAATGTCCTAAATTGCTGCTAAACAGGTCACCACTAACTAGAAGTCAAGAGACTGGCCATTTCGAAAATGTAGTAACGGTGGAAGGTAAGGTTACTTTTTGCCCTGTTGCTCACTGCTCTGTTCATAACTGCATAAGATCAATGCATGGATTAACATACAAGTTGCATCCGAGCAGTTCATTAAAAGAATAATGTCAACGTACACTTTCCAATGCTAACACACAAATATGGCCAACGGACAGGGTATTAAATATAGTAAATGTAAGTATCACATTGATTGAGTGGTCATATTCATTTAAAGCAAGAACATACAGAGGGCAATTTCTATCAGCATGTGGTAGTTTAAACTTCAAACAATGTTGCTCTTTTGTAGAAAACTAGCAGGAATGAAATTAGAAGAAAATGGTTTAGTCAAAAAAAGGCCTTTTGTCATAATAGTAAGGTACCAATACAAAAAACTATCTATGGAAGAACTGAGTCTTATTTGGTAGCACAATACGATACAGATTGTGTCGTAAGCACCTAGCCAAGCATGCAAAGTTCTAGATCTTCACGTTGTAAGACAGCGAAACAAAAAATCCTAAAAAAAACTATGTCAAAAGTCATATGTCAAGCAGGACAAGTAGGAGGCCACCAAACATAGAGACACACAAAGAAGTTATCCCACTGTTTATGCAGTTATGCATATATCGCAGTAACTAACACCATGCAGGTACCTGTTCTTGATGACCCTTCTTTTGTTCAAGCATCAGGTCTGATAAGTGAAATGGTATATGTACTCCATGGTATAGCATTATTGGCAGTTCAGTTTCAATCATGTTCTACTCACTCCAACAGTTTCAAGGTTGCCTATCCCCTACAAGTTGACTACAACTGAACTTAATTTCTTCTCCTGGATCCTCAGTATCACGTAGCTAATATAATCAAGAAATTTTCATTCATACAAGACTACGAGAGTCAATATCTACAATAGAGCCACGGAAGATCAATGTGGGTTGAAGGCATAGGGCCCCATTTGCTACAGTCGCAGCCAGTACAAATTTGGTACAGTAGAGGCGCACTATGTGTTCTTGCCATAAGAGAGTATCCGGATTTATGGGACTTAATGGCCAGATATTGAGCTGCAGCTGGAAATACAGGATGAGCACCAATGGAGGATTAGGTCAGCTTATTGAGCCTTCTTCTTGGGGTTGGTACAGTTCAAGCCATGGAAACTCATATGCAAATCTTGGGCACCAAGATGCAGTCGCTTCTTTGTATGGCTAGAAGTACATAACTGATGGCACACACCCCTGCTTGCCCTTTATGCGATCAAGAAGAGGAACAATTATAACTTTGTCTCTAGTATCCATATGCAATATAGTTTGCAAACATTTATCAAATGACTTTACTATGGTCTAGGTACACGCCACCTGGAAAATGGCAGAGTTGACCATGGATGTGAGTAATAACTTGAGAGGAGAGACTATATTTCATTTTTTAGTGATTATTATGTGAACGGCAGCAGCCAGGTGGCCAAGCCACCTCCCTTGAATAGAGATTGGTCACAGAAGGCCTAGACGACTAAAAACCTAAAAATAAGTTTGGTTTACTAACTAACTAGACATAAGAATAGGCTAACAAGCTAACAAACTAGAGACGTTGTGCTGCTACTTCTTGTAGGGCCTTGCCCATTATGATAAATTAATAAGCAAGTCATGACCAGAACACCGATATTTGCTAAAATCACTGATGGACAAATTTCATGGTCAAAGCTAAAATGTTTTACAAGTCCAACCCATCCAGTACTTGTCCTCATCAAACAGCACATCCTGGCGCTCTGTACGCTGAAATACCGCATACTATTCACTCCACAAAGGGAGTAGATCAGGTCAAACCATGAAGTGGAAGCACATAAATGAACTTCCAACATCACTAGGGCCCCATAAGACTTAACGAGGGTTTTCCCTGTACCATGTACTATTTGTCTATTTCTAGTGTCAGGCTTTAACTATGGTAACTTTATCTATTCTTGCTCAAGCTTGGTGCACAACATGCTGTTTCATGGGAATGCTACATTTGAAATATAAACAATGTAGTACTTTTTTCTTGTTCTGAATTCGCTGTTGTGGCCTGTCCACTCTGATCCTCTTGCTGCGGCTGCACATAGCTGTGTATTTTGCCTGTCCACGCTCTCCTTCTTTTTAATGTAAGAGGCAGCTCTCCTGCCGGTTCATTTCGGGGGAAAAAAATAATGGAGTACTTATTGGTAATACAAGGGTGAACATGTCCTAGTTTGTTCTGTTTAGGTATACACTCTTGCTGATTTAGCATTTATAAATGTGTCTCTTCATAACTCATAGAAGCAAACATACCCATTAAAATTCATGGATAGCCTACATGGAGCAACTATGATTTAGTTTCATCCATACCACCATTTGAGTTGAATATTTCATCTATACCACCAACTCTGTTGATATGTATGACAACAACCCTCATATCATTGACTTAACCTAATGGTATAGGTGAAAGGTGCACTGAAACGATGATTTGGATGAAAATTACCCTATTTTCATGCTCGAGACAGAAAACTGCATCATACCAAGTGTGTTTCCCAATTCCTGGAACTGCTCATTTAATTTATCTCTTCGCATCTTCTCACGATCAGCCTTTTGTACCTTGCGTGCGGAAGACGGACCTTGGGCTTTGCACTCTGTCCTTTGACTGTGGATAAAAGAGGGAACACTAGTTATTAGCAAATTCAGATCAGACGCATGTATGACCGTAGAATATTTTGTGCAAAATCTACTGTTGATCACACTTGATTTAAGTGCATATTCATAGTGTTTTGCTTTACTCGATCATAAGCTGTAGGCAGTTTTTTCCTTAACTATCTTTATAGACCCCGCACGTTATTTCTTAGGATGCCATTGCTATGGAAGAATTATCTTGGGATAAAACGAATCTGTCCTGTAAAAAATTGTCAAACGCACGTAAGTTCACCGAATTCAACTATCAGCTGCTCAATTGACGTCGCCACAGTAAAACACTAGCACTAGAGAATCCATCTAACTCTACGTCCCCCAAAATTCCCCAGATTTGAGTAAGAATTGGATAGCTTATCCCAACAATTCCCACCGAACTGGCTCCTAACCCTACAAAAAAGATTAAAAAGCAAAGCAAATCAGCTGAAGTGGTGTGTGGGCAGGACTACCTCATGTCGGCGTCACGCGGGTGGAAGAAGCCGTCCTCCGGCGGCTGGTGGCCGCGCGGATCCATGGTGTGGGACGAGACAGGAGTGTGGAGACGGGCAGGGCAGGGGGCGCGTGGTCGCCTCGCTTCCCGTGGCGTACGCGCAGGAAGGTCGCGGAGGCAGGCAGGTTGGGCCAGCTGCAGAGGAGAGGAGGGCTCGTGCTCCACACGCGGTTGGGTTATCACCCAGCATTTTCTATTCGGCTAGTTGCAGATGCACCCTTGAAGCATCTCTGTTTCTCTCGTTCCGGTCCAGTTTGCTCAATCTGGCTTGAGGCCTCGTTCGTTTCGGTCGGGATGGCTCGGAATGAGGTCCATTCCAGGTGGTTTGGTCCGACCTGGAATGAAGTCAAGCCTCAATAAAAATTGTTGTTCGATTGGCCTAGTTCGGAACCAAACCTGGAGCGGTTTGGTTTCACTCCTTCACTTCGAGACCCAGAAGCAATCTCCACCTCCAACGCTCCGGAACGAATCCAAGGCGTGATGGCCCTGACTCGCGGCGGCGCTGCGGTAGTCGGCGCGGGAGGTGTCCCGCTTGTCGTCCTCCGCGCGGGACCTCTCCCACCGCGCGATGCCCGACGACGAGTCCGACGAGGCCAGGTTGGCCGGCGCCGACGGGGAGAAGGGTTTCGCGGCCGGCGCGGCCAGGCCGGCGACGCCGACGGGGAGAAAAGCTCGGCGGCCGGTGTGGCCAGGCCGGCGGCAGGGTTCCAGGAGCACGTGGTGGTCATCATGGGCGGTGAGGAGAGGCCGACCTTCCTCGCCATACCGGCGGCCAGCCGAGCCATCGTGGAGCTAGGAGCCATGCCAACGGCGCCGGCCTCATGCGGTGGATCTGGCTCAGGAGAGGAGAAGAAAGCGCCGGTGCAGGATGACAGCGGCTGTGCAGAGCAGACCAGCTCGCAGCTGCGGCTCGGAGCGGACGACGACGCGGGCATCGGGAAAGCAGCAGCAGCAGCACGACGGCGCTGCAAGAAAATTTGCAATAAAAAGCAGGTGATCGAATGATTTCTCTTTTGATTTTCTTCTCCATTTCCCTCTTGACTCTTGACGTGATTGGTTGGTTCTGGGGTGAAAATTTTAATGAAAAACGAGTTTTTGCAAACATTTGTAAACTTTGCGAATGTCCGAAGAACTCGTTTCAGAAATCCAGATGGATCGATGTTCAGGTACAGCCAACAGGCAACAGCTTAGGCAATGTTTAAGTGAAGCACATTAACCTTGACATAAAATAGTTCAGCTCATCTGTTTTATGCGCTTGCTGAAGTAATCAACCAGAAGCCACTGGTTCAGACTTGAGAATAAAAAGACAGGTTGCAGAGTTGCTGATGGCCATGCCGGCCTTGCTGTTGCTGGTAGTGGCATCAGTGCTGACGAGACCAACACAATGCGGTTCCAACTTGGATATGGACACTGGAAAGGTTACAGCTCATGACGTGTTCGTTTCGAGTGGATTAGCAAGATTAAATCCTAGCCGGATTGAGTGATACAGCTAGAATCACTCAAACCAAGCCTGGAAGTAATTCTGGCCGGAATACAATCCGACCGAAACAAATGAGGCCTGAAGCATCTTTGTTTCTCTCGTTCCGGTCCAGTTTGCTCAGAATTAAGAGTCAGTCCATAGCCGTGTTTGGATAGGATTCTAGAGCGATTCTAGTCATTTTAATCTAGCGAACCACCCCAAACGCTTTGATTCTGATACGCTTCCATAAGAATCGATTCCCTAACCATCAAGAGAAAACAGCGTGAGCGCGGAATCGTCCACCTCGTCGTTGGGAAAAAATCCCGCTGATTCTGAGGGGTCAGTTTGCCCTTGAACTTCACACAAAATTTCACAAAAATTGCCATCGTATATAAACCCAAATAGGGTTTGGCTCACACCCCTTCCATCCATTCCGTCGCCCCCGAAAGCAGGGACGAGCGGCTCCTTCCTATCGCCCATCGCTGTCGCCGTCACCCCTTACGGCGAAAAATCGGCCCGCTCCTCGCAGCTTGAGGCCCGTGCGCCGGCGCACCGCCTGACGTCGCCTGGGCCTGGCCGGCGCGGCTTGCGCCAACTAACGCCACCGGGGCCCCTAGCCGGCATGGCCTCCGCCTCCTGACGCCGCCAGGGCCCGTGGCCGGCGCGGCCTCCGCCTCTACCACCTGACGCCGCCTAGGCCCTAGGCCGGCGCGGCCTCCGCCTCCACCGCCTGACACGCCTCCCTCGCCAGTTGCGCCCTTCTGCCTAGCGAGCCGCCAGCCCTCCAGCAGCAACGAGCAGCAAGGCTGGCGGCAGCAGCCTAAGATCTGCAGTGATAGAACCCCCGGAGGCCTCCCTGCAGCGCACACGCTGAACGCCTCCCTGCAGCAAGGTAAGCAAATTTCCCTCCTCTGATTTATCTAAAAGATGGATCTGTTGTTACAAAAATGGGTTGTAAATGATTCATATGTGACTGTTGTGCTATCGATCTACTAATTTTTGCATGATTTCTACAAAATCTATGCATTGACCTTGTAGTTAGAGGGTTCTATCAAATGAACTGTACACTCAAATTGGTGCATTAACCTATGATATATGCTTAGATGGAAAAACCTAAAAGTGTGTTGCAAAGTGGGATCCATTTGCTGCCTTGGTTTTCAATTAGATTTGTGTGGAAGAAGTCAATGCCAAAAATAGGCCGCAGTACTGTCTAAATAGCGTAGGATATGCAAATCTGATTAGGAAGTTTCCTAAAATAACCAAGAGGCAGTACACCCATATGCAAATGAAGAATAGATGGGATGCATTGAAAAGGATGTATACATAGTGGAAGACTTTGAATCTTAGGACCAGTGGTTTGGGCAGGGATCCTAATACTGGATGCATAGTTGCTGATAAAAATTGGTAGGATCAACAGAATGCGGTGAGTTATTTTTTGGGCTACACCACAATGTATTGTTCTAATGCATAACAGTTGTCAAATTATTTCTTGTTCTAACATATTTTTCAATCATATGTTTAGGCTATGCCAGGTTGTATCATGTTTAAAGATGTACCACTTGAGCATGAAGATGATCTTCGCATCATGTTTGATTCAATTATCTATACAAATGAGAGCTCATTTGTACCAGGGGCTACTGAAGATGACCCTACATGTGAAGGTGAGGGTGCCATTGCAGGGGCAGTGGTGTTGATGGTCAGGTTGAGGAAGGGGATGGTTCACCCAAGTTGTCACCCAATGTCCAGCAGCGTATCACAGGGAAAAGGTCTGCTCATGATTCTCCCAAGGGAAAGAAGAAGAATACTTTGAGAGATCAGTATATGAGACGATTGGTTGAAGCATATGAGTTGAAGGCACAGAGTAGTTCTGCAACTTCTCCTGCTGTAAACCCTGTTAGAGATGAGATCACTCAATTGATGGACTTGGTCATTCAGGATGGGGCTAAAGAGGATAGTGATGAACACTTTTATGCCACACAACTTCCTTGTAAAAGGGAGAATCGTGATGTCTTTATGACTTTAAAGACATCAAATGGTAGATTAAACTGGCCGAGGAGAGCATGGGAGGCGAGGAAGCGTTAGTGTGTGTTATGTATAGGCTACTATTATTTCCTTCATGTCTAACACTAGCTTTTCGAACTTATTATGTTCAGTGCCTTATTTGTGTCATAATTGGACCTCTTTGATTATGTACTGAGACCATTGTGATTTAATTATGTACTGAGACCATTGTGATTTAATTATGTACTGATACCACTTTATTCATCTACTGTCACTTATATGAATTATGATGGTGCATGCAGATAAGCTCTTGTAGTGAAAGTGAAGACTCAAGTGATGATGGTTGTATCAACTCAAAAAATATTTACACTGGTGATGATAATGAAGATAATTTTATGATTGCATATGCTGCTCTGAATGTATGAACTACCATGGAGGCTCAGGTATGATGAAGGACTGTTGAAGGTATGCCCTAGATGCAATCATAGAGATGATGATATTCCATTTGTATCCATGATTTGTATATTGTGTTCATTGAATATCCATTAAAGGCTACTTGAATTGATTTGCAATTATGTGAATTGTATGTGAAACTCTTTACTTGTATGGTTATTCTAAAGTTGTCCCTATACGGAGTTCATGTGAGGACACATATGAATATTAGACTAGCACATGTATTAGTTGATGACTATGTTTCACAAGTCATGGACATGAAGATGTTAAACTAATAATGTGGGCACATGTGCAGACATATGCTAGGACTGATCCAACACGAGAAGTAGTTCTCTCTTTACACAACATGTACGCTTTGTCCTTAGACCTGAGATTGTCGCATGTACTCAAGATATGGATCGACTTACTTAGGGGCTATCAAACGCTACACCATGACAGGGTAGTTAAAAAGGTAGCTTTCGGGTTTGTCAAGAAGCATGCTATGAGACATGGTCAATCAAGATGGGATTTGCCCCTCTCTGATTGAGAGTGATATCTCTGGGCCCCTCGAGTGATCGGATCCAAAAATGCATGGTCATGCTACGTACGGTTAAGAGTTAACCTACAAAGGGATTTCGAATCACTGGATCGAGAAAGAGTGGTCGGCTTGGAGCTAGACCAAATATCGTGAGGCAAAGGGAATAGCATGTACATAATGTTGTGATGGTTCGTCTGATATGATCTTCGTGTGCGTATAGGAGTTGGCACGTCTTGCTAGAGGCCGCTACCGACTATTAGGCCGAGTAGGAGTACTCGGGCCATGTCTATACGTATCCGAACCCATAGGGTCACACACTTAAGGGGCTGGAAGCCCAATTCAGATGTGATCTGAGTTGGATTAGGTTTAGAAGTACTAATGGGCCTCGGACCCATAGGCCCGTTAGGAACCTCTATAAATAGAGGGGTAGGGGCGCCCTAGGGTTTACACCTTTTGGCAAAACACATCTACTGGGCCTCCCACGCCCTCACCCTGTTGCATCTCACGGACCTAGCAGTCCGGCTTGCGATGCTTCCTCCCTGCTCGTGTGGATACCTTGGAGCTGTTGCGCCTGCAGCACTTGGACGAGCCACGACGAGCCGACGACGAGCCGCGGCACGAGGACAATCTTGCTGCACGTGGACGAGCTGCTGAGGAGCTGCTGGATGTCGACGTGATCGACTACGTTCGACTATGCGGATCAACTTCGCTGCGTCGAGTGGTAATCCCGTGATCCTTATACGGCAGTTTTCCTGGTTTACGCGGTAGAAAATTTTGATTTGCGCTAGTGTAGCCTACCTCGTATCCCAACAGTGGTATCAGAGTCGTAGCTGTTTAGTTTTGGATTCGGGATGTGTGCATATGGAGATATGCGAGTTTTCAGTTTGATCTATGTCCTGGTTTCGTGTTCTTGCTGCAATGGTAGTGTCACGACATACTTAAGTGATCAATGTGATTGGTCGAATCGAAATCCAGGTTCATACGCCAGGCGCATGAGATGTGCAATAGTAGATTGGATCTACTACCGAGGTCGGGATTTTGCCGTGTGCGTGTGCTTCGGTAAATCAGCCGTAACTTTTTGGTACGATCTCGGATCGGGGCGAATTTTATATGAAAATTGATCTACAGAAAAAGTTACACATAAAATTCAATAGCTTTCCTAAATTCGGCTTGGAAGATGGAGTTTCGAGCCTCTGAAGTTTGGAACGTTAGGATGCTTAACTCTGTTTTTGCAGGATGTATGTATCTTGTGATCAGTATGGCCCTTTTGTGTATGTGATGGATGTGTGTAACTCATTCGTGACCTGCGTGTTGCGCGTACGGCAACACGGCTGGAGCCATATGTGTTGTCACTTTAATGTATTTAATGGTTTGCGTACCAATCTGTGATGATCCAAGCAACTATGTAATCTTATTTACTAGCTTCTTTACTAGCTATTAGGCGTAATAGCATGTTCTAGTTCTTGGAGGACTCATCACCAGGAGGATGGCGTACATGGAACATGGAGATGGAGATCACCATGGTGAATAGGTTTTGTGGAGATGGAGATCGCCATAAGAAAACGGGCCATATTGTGTCACACACTATACCACAGCCCAAAATTACCGTCGGACATCCGACGGTATAAGTGCAAAAGTAACGATGAAAGATCGGTCGGTATCGCATCTTGACGAATGATTGGTCGGTACTTAAGGCTTTTACAAGCCATGATCCGTCGTTATATTTTTTTACATGTACCATTGAGTCATCGGTCGGTACAGCCCAAGAATGGTATCCACCCATCCGTCGGATTAAGTACCACGCAGGCCTAAACTTAACGCTCCCGCATTTTTCCGGCCCAACCCGCGCAAAATTTTTACCCAGGCCCACCGGTCAGAAGTGGCAAACCCTAATCCTCCAAAATCTCCTCCCACGCCCGCCGCCACCCAGCAAAAATCCTTCACCCGCTTCTTCCAAATCGGCCTCCCGCATGTGCCTCCTCCTGCACCGACTGGCCCTGCGCCCGCTGACCATGCCGGCATGCCGACGCGTCTCCGACCTGCGCCGGCCCTCCAACCCGCCGACCGTCGCCACCCCTCCACCCGCCGACCAGCGCCGCCCCTTCAACCCACCGACCGTCGCCGCCCCTCCAACCCGCCGACCGGCGCTGCCCCTCCACCCATCGACTCCTGCGCCGACCTGCGCCGCCCCTCCAACTAGCAGGCAAGCGGCGGCCCTCCTGTCGACTCATGCGCTGCCCCTTCTGTCTGCCGGCCTGCGCCACCCCTCCACCAGTAGGCAAGCGGCGACCCTCCACCAGCAGGTAAGCAGAACCCCTCCTAGCGTTCCTCTTTGGTTCCAGATGGGGCAACATAGGCATTTGAAAAATGGAGCTCTGTAGGCGCCCCTCCTAGCATTCCTCTTTAGCAATTTTGTTGTGGTGAAAAATGGAGCAACATAAGAAAAATGGAGCTTTTTAGTGCCTTTCTGTGCCTCTTTTCACAAGCCGTACAGATGCACAAAGTAAGATAAACACAGTACAGTCTTACACTCTAGCATGGTGCAAAACGGGTCACCTCGGCCAGCGCTGCAAAAAAAAAATCCCGAGCTCCCAGGAGGCCCCCCACACGCGCGCGTCGCAAGTCACAAGTCACACAATTTTTCACGCGAAATATGCGTGTGCGCGCTGCGTGGGATTCGAACCCACAACCTCCAGCCTCGCGTGTAGCTTCCTTGCCATCCCACCTACACACCACATCTGACTATATAGGGGATGCTATCCTTTTGTATTAACTTGTGGGGGACCCTTTTATCCACTCGGGGGGATTGCTTCTGCAGTAGAAATTTGCTAAGGGCAAGAACTCCTTTTTTGCACTTTTTCCCGTCACTTGAAATCTCATCAACTGCAAACATTGTATAATAAAATAAAAAAACATGCCTAAATGTTCCTTTCAGTGCTTTTTCTAGTCTTTTCACATAGGAAAAAAATGTAGCTTTCCTCTCTTTCTATTAAAGCAGATGTTATTATTCTCTTGAAACAGTGAGTTGCTATATTATTACAAGCATTTGGAAACTATCAGGCAATAGCTGGAAGTATTGGAGTAAACGAGCTTGTATAAAGGTATGAATTTGTTTCTCTAGTTCACATGCTTTACTGTCAGTGCCTTTCTTAAACTTTTGAATTAAGCTTTTGATGTGTTGTGTAGTTGTATTCTCTGTGAAAATATTTAGTGTGAAAGTCACTTTATCTCAATGGATAAAACATGGACCAACAATGATGCTAGGTATGTCACAATTATTTCACATTCACTAAAATGGTCGATCAGTTCATGGGATTTGACATAAAAAGTTACGTGTAGGCACACCAAGGAATATCTGCAAGGAGTGAATAGTTTCCTAGCTTTTGCATTTAGGAATTCAGCAGTAGGCAACAAGATATTATGCCCTTGTAGAAAGTGTGTTAACTCATTTTGGAGAGAGGCAAGTGATATACGAGAGCACTTGATATGCGATGGGTTTCTACAAGGGTACACAACATGGAACTTACATGGAGAACCTATCTCCATGAATCATGACAACTTTGAAGGTGTTGAGGTTATAGAGGAGTCTAATGAGGATGATGAGATATCTGGTTTGCTTAGAGACTTAGCTGCTGGTTTAGATGATAGAGGTGATTTTGATGACAATAGTTCTGATCTGGAACCTTGTCCTGAGTTGGTTGCCATTCAAAAATTGGTAGAAGAGAATAGCAAAGAGTTGTATCCTAATTGCAAGAAATATACACAACTGCGTTTCCTTGTCAGATTACTACACCTCAAACTCCTTGGAGGGTGGACCGATAAATCTTTCAACTTGCTACTAGATCTTCTTAATGATGCACTCCCTGGGGGTTCAGCACTACCTAGAAATTTTCATGAAGCTAAGAAATTGGTGAAGTCAATAGGAATTGGGTATAATAGTATTCATGCTTGTGAAAATGATTGCATTCTGTATTGG
The DNA here is from genome assembly GCF_000263155.2 of Setaria italica. Lineage (NCBI taxonomy): Eukaryota > Viridiplantae > Streptophyta > Magnoliopsida > Poales > Poaceae > Setaria > Setaria italica. The sequence goes on along the minus strand of NC_028450.1, from coordinate 17,195,516 downwards.
AAGAAGGATTCAGATTTAAATTCATGCCCAAAATGCAAGGTTTCACGGTGGAAATCGATAAGGAAGAGTCTAGATGGAAGACATACATATAAGGTTCCTAGAAAGGTTCTTCGTTACTTTCCAATAAAGAAATGTCTCCAAAGGTTATTTCTGTCCTCTAAAACAGCAAGTCTAACTAGATGGCATGATGAAGGCCGAAAAAAAGATGGTCTTCTAAGGCATCCTGCAGATTCACCACTATGGAAAGACTTTGATGAAAAGAATGAAGAGTTTGCTGCAGATAGCCGGAATATCCGTCTTGGATTCGCTACTGATGGTTTTAACCCATTTAGATCCATGAATGTTACCTATAGTGTTTGGCCTGGTATTTGTATTCCCTATAATTTTCCACCTTCAATGTGCATGAAGCAATCCAATTTCATTCTTTCTTTCCTAATTCCTGGTAGATACAGTCCTGGTAGTGATATGGATGTTTTTTATCAGCCCCTAGTTGATGATTTGTTGGATATGTTTGAGAATGGAGTTAGAACTTATGATGCTTCAAAGGGTGAATACTTCCAGCTGCGAGCAGTAGTACTGTGGACTATTACTGATTTCCTAGGTCTAGGTTATGCTTCCGGTTCTATCACTGCTGGTGGAGTAGCATGTCCTGATTGCCACTCCAATACATGTTCAATTCAACTTGGTAATGGTAGCAAGACTTGCTATATGGGTCATCGAAGATTCTTGCATGAAAACCATCCATTTAGGTTTGATGCTAACAAATTTGGTGGTACTGAGTTTAGGCCAGCACCTACTCCACTTACCGGAGAGGAAATTTTGGACTGCACCAAGAACCTTAATACAGTTTTTGGTAAGGATCCATCTGGAAAGAAACCAGCAAGCAAGAGACGCAAAGTAGGACAGCCGTTAGTCATTTCAAAAGGAGATCTATTTGGTTCAAGCTTCCATATTGGAAAGATTTAATGCTGCGGCATAATTTTGACTTCATGCACATAGGGAAAAATGTGAGTGAAAGCTTAGTTAACACATTCATGGGCACAGCTAGTAAATCCAAGGATAATTTGAATTCTCGATTGGACATTCAATCTCTAGGGATTAGAAGTGATCTTCACCCCGTTGAAGTTGAAGACCAACTTTATTTACCACCTGCACCATACACAATGAGTCCTGATGAGAAGAAAATATTTTGTCAAGTACTAAAAGGGGTGAAGTTTCCTGATGGTTATGCATCTGATATACGACATAATGTACATGTTAATGAGAGAAAGGTATTTGGACTTAAGAGTCATGAGAGCCATATTATTCTACACCACTTGCTGCCACTTGCTGTGAGAAAAATATTACCTGAAATAGTCAGTGCTGCTGTGATTCGAATAAGTAATTTTTTCAAGAAACTTTGCTCGCATGTCATTCGAATTAGTGATATGGAAAGTCTAGAGGCAGACATAGCTGAAACCTTGAGCCTTCTTGAGGCTATATTTCTTCCTTCCTTTTTTGACATTATGGTTCACTTGATGGTACATCTTCCTGCCCAAGCAAGAATAGCTGGTCCAGTTCATTTTCGAAGCATGTGGCCTGTAGAGAGGTAATTTTCGTAGGCATATTGCAGCATAGTGAATAAAATTTCATATGTTCACATTTTTATAATATTATGAATCTGCCTATTATTTATGTGAATAGGTTCTTGATGAGGTTGAAGGGTTCTGTTCATACAAAAAGTCACCCCGAGGGATCAATTATGGAGTGGTCTATGTTTACTGAGTGCCTTACTCTTTGTTCTCGTTATTTGCATGAGACTCAATTAAACCATCAAGTTAGAAATGAAGATAGTAGTACAACTCCTTTCTTCCATAGCATTGGTCGAGGATTGGCTGGAAAATGCACAGTGAGTTTAGATTACAAGACATGGCTGCAAGCCCATAGATATGTTTTGTTCAACTATGCCAACATAGGACCTTACTTGGAGTAAGTGATATATATTTGTTCATGATTTACTATGTCCATTGATCATTTTGTGGCCTTTGCTAAATTATTTAATGGCCTTTGCAGCAAGCATGCTTGTTATCTATCCTCCATTGGCCATCGAAATAAACGAGACATCAATCGTATGCAACATGAATCCTTTCATGAGTGGTTTAGGTTGCATGTAAGTAAAAAATAAAACTCAGCAGGTGTTATTTTAGAAGAGATTTCACATTTGTTTTAATTGTAGCAGTTCTTAATCACAGGTGGAAGAAAGTTGTGAGGATGTACCCGATGAGATTAAAATTTTAGCCAAGGCTCCAATGATGATTGCACATAAGTATAGTAGCTATAGCATAAATGGATTTAATTTTCACACAAAGTCCTATGATGAGGGTAGATCTGTTCAAAGTAGTGGGGTTGCTGTAGTTGCTGAGTCAAGCAGCTTTGACAGGGGCAATAAAGATAATGTTATAATCAGAAACAAGACCTATTATGGTGTTGTAAAAGAAATTCTTGAACCAAACTATCACCACAAAGGAAATGTGGTGCTTTTCAAGTGTGATTGGGTTGACAACCGTTTGCACAACAAATGGGTAAAAATAGATCAATTTAGCATCACAAGTGTCAACTTTAAACATTTATTCAATACAGGTGAGAAAATGTCAGATGAGCCCTTCATTCTAGCATCACAGGCTATTCAAGTATATTATGTTCCTGATCCAGTCGACACGGATTGGGCTGCTGTTGTTCAATCTAAACTAAGAGATGTGTATGACTTTGATAATTTGGAGAATGAACACACAGATATTGACAGTGTACTTCCATTACAAGTGGCTGATCTGAATGCAGATGTGACTGTAGATATTGTTAATGCGACTATACCTACTGTTAGGACAGACATAGATGGCATACTTGTTGATCCAAAAAAATCTAAAAAAAGCTCTGTAAAGTAAGTCTTGCTTAAATAATGCAGCTGCTGTAGTTTTCTTACTGATTCCTTGATGAGGTTGCTAATTTTTTGTTTTCTTCAGGAAGAAAAATGGCAAGCGCAAGAGGAAACAATAAGGATGGCCTTAGCGAGTACGAGCTGGAGCGGGAAGCAAGGATTGCTAGAAACAAAAGGAGGTTGGAAGCTCTCAAAATCCCTTCTATGAGCATTGAGGTAGCAAAAGGTCCAAGTAGGAAAAAAACAAAGGTTTGTGGTCAGACTATTCTTTTTGTAGTTGCATTTGGTACTCTGTACAGATTAACACCATACTCTTTCTTTCATGTAGAAACCTCATAACAAAAGTGATGCAGCAAGTGGAGATCCCAATCTGCGTGTGAGGTCAAAAAAAAACCGTGCTGAGATTGTAGAAGAGCAGATTGATGAGGATATTTATTGCGACTCAATTGGAGATTTCTTAGGTGACAACGAAGGTATTGTATCTATCTTGTGATTGGAGCATAAAAATAGGTTGCAATTATACAATAAGTTTCTCATGTTTAAAGATTTTTGTATTAGATTTGGACAGCGGTCCACAAAGGAAAAGGAAAGGAAGGGGTATCACTAAATTGGATGACATATTTGGAAGATCACCTACTATGCCTAAAATCAAAATAATGGTCAATGAATATGGTCAGCCCATTGGACAGAATGCTAGGAAGTTTTCTAGTGCAATTGGCTGTCAAGTGAGGAGGACAATATCAGTAGCATGTCCTGATTGGAGGCTTGTGGATGCTGAAAAGAAATTTGAGGTGTGGACCAACATAAAGGTAATTGCATAGTATCATGGCTGCTAGTTCCTGTGTGTATTTGTAATTTCTCCTGCTAGTTCTGTGACTACTTTTCTATGGCTAGTTAGGCAATCTATGATATTGATGATGCTGCCTATAACTGGTTTATGGATACTGCGGGGAGAAAATGGAAGGAATTTAAGTCAACCTTGAAGGAGTTGTATTTTAGTGGAAAACTAAGTGACGAAGAACTGAAGGAAAAACATGCTGATAGAGTTAATGCTGCTGAATGGAATTTTCTCATTGACTATTGGATGACACCTGAATGTCAAGTAAGGACCAATTAATATGGCTCTGTTCTCTTGAATATATTTTTTCATATATATGCATAACCTATTACTTTTTTATCATAGAATCGCACTGAAATATGCAAAGAAAACCGTGGAAAGTTGAGGGTATATCATACATCGGGCAGCAAGAGTTTTGCCTGTTCCAGGCATGAACTGGTACTGAAAACATATATATTTTCTTGCATTTGCTTTACATTATTGTCTTTCATTTTTAGCATTGAAAGTTTAAACACATGTAGGGTGAGAAACTAGGGCGCCCTGCCAGAAGAGATGAGGTCTACATCAAAACACATACAAGAAAGAATGGAGTTCCTACAACACAGGCTGAACCAATAATAGTAAGCTCATTCCATTATTTGTTGCTCATCAGTTGTCACCAGCATGTGAATTATTTTTTCCCTTGCATTGCCCCATGAGTCCTGATCTACATTCAACGTCTGCTCATTCCAACTATTGGGCTGCTCCGGTCAGTTGCCATGGACAACATCAGACTTCTTTTTGTCCCACATATTGCTTGATGGTGCTGTTGTCTTCTTACCCTAAGAATCTTGATCCACATCCATCCCTTGATCCACTTATTTTCTGATGCTGATGGTGTTGCTGGCATATTGCCCAATGGGTCGTGATCCAAATTTTTCTTTAATTTCTCAGGGGCACTGGACTATATCTCCCAGTGGTTTGGTAGCTGCTGCAGCTCCATTACTCCAACCTCCCCAGTCACCAGAATCATTCCCAGCACTTGCATTCTTCCCCAACTCGAGGTCTGAACAAAAGAAATGTTGTTGAATTATCCCAGCAAGAATTATCTTGGTCAAAAAAAAAAAGATTGTCTAGGAGTCTGAACATCCATATTTCGTTTGTGCAGAACAAACTTAAAGATATTGTTGAAGTCTATCCCGAGCTTAAGGAAAGAACAATTGAAGAGGGTGAATTATTTGCTACTGTTTGTGGAGAAAAGAAGCCAAGAGGGCGTGTTCGTGGTTTGGGTCTAGGACCAACTCCTCAAGAGGTTGGTACCCCTGGGTTGAGGAATTACAAACCAACAAGGCTTCAAATGGAAATTCTAGCTCGTAAGAAACTTGAAATAGAGAAAAATACTTTAGAACGTCGCATAGCAGAAATGGAGGAAGCCCATGAAGAGGAAAGGATGGCAAGGCATAATGCATATCACCTCTCACAGCACGGTTCTAATTCAAGACCTCATTCACAGGTTTCCTGCTGTTCAATTCTAATGTTTATTTATTTTGTGCAACTTAATTTCTTACAATTCTAATGCTTGATGTAGAGCCCAAGGTCCGAAGGACATGTCGATGAGGAAAATCATGATGCTGAATCTGAAGATGATGGTTCAGATCACAATGCTCATTCCGATGCGGAGGAATTATTGCTTGCCAATAGGCGTTCAGCAGCCCCATTAGTGCAGCAGCCTCCTCGGTCCCAACAATGCAGCCCCACCAGTGTTGCCCCAGCAACCCTTCCAAGGAATGATGTCACTTGCTCGCCACATGAAGAACTTGTAATCTTCTCATCCAACATATGAATTTTATAATTCTGATTTTTTATAGTGGTTCCATCATATGAAGTGCCAATTTTTTGCTTCAGGTTGGAAAGGAGGTGATATTATATGCCATGTTGAGATCAGAGCTACCTGTTGCTAAGGGAACGATTATGTCAACTAATCCAAACACCATGGTAGGAGGTCAGGTACTTGGAAAGCAATATTGTGAAGTTATTGTGAATTTAGTGCTGAAAAGGGATGCAATTCTGCCTCGACCCTATGCTGAAATGAGCACTATGGCTGATGCTCAAATGATGTCAATTGCATGGCCATATAGAAAAGTAATCACCTGAACTTGTCTTTGTTTATTTTTTTCCATCTCTGGTGATTGACCAAGATGCTAACTGATGGTATGTGTTGTAGTTGAAAGTTTGCAAGGCATCAAAATCCTTCCAGGGTGCTGTAGCTAGTGCAGGTATTTATAGTTGCTAACTGATGATATGTCACATACTTATGATTTAGATTAAGCATGACCTTGCAAACATAGAAGAAGCATGGAATGTACCATATCTTCTAAAACCATAGAGATGCTTGGGTGTTGTATGAGCTACTTTGATGATATGGCATTTTACTTTTCTGCTACTTTGCTCAAAATTATCACTGATTCCATGACATTGCTTTCAGGCAGTTTTGGAAGAAATGCTAGAAGGGTCCCTTGAAGCTGGTTGCAAGCTAATCAAGTGTTCATTGATTTTGTGTTGTTTTGGAGTATGTATAGATGACATTTTGCACTCAACCTTGGCTGCGAGCTTGGATATTTGGCTATGAGCTGAGCTTGGTTGTAGTGAATTTTGATATTTTGGTCTCAAATAGTAGATGCAGAAATGGTCTCAAATATTTTGGCTGTAAGCTGAGCTTGGATGTTTGACTTTTAATGATGTTAAGAACTTGTAGCTGTGTATGATTGATGGACATGATGAGCTAGTGATGTTGTTATGTGGTTCCATTAATTGAATGAAAGCTTTTATACCTAATATGGTCGCTTGCTTTGTGATTTATGTGTGTACATGGATATTAGATTAATCTTTGTTTTGGATTTTTTTGATATATCCAAACGATCTTGTTGAACTGTTGGTCACTATAAACTCGTAAGAGCGTTGAATTATTGGTCGGTATAAATGCGTATAGAGCAACCGACTATTGGTCGGTATAAATTCGTCGGTCGTTATAGCCTTATACCGACGCCACTTATAACGACTAAAGGCTGCGGTCGGCATAACGCTATAACGACCGATGATCCATCGTTACAACGGCTTGTACCGACCAAAACGAAGTCCCTACATTGTGGCTGTGGTATAGTGACAACTGTGTGCATGCTATTCTGTTTATGTTTTTTACTTCCTGCATAATGTGATGTTAGAAGTAGAACGATCCCTCACAAAGTTTAAGTTAGTATGCCCTCCTAACTAAAACTTGCATCGTCCCATGTCTTGTACAATTAGTGGTGGGTCTATGAAATTAGGGTGCCACTAGTTTTCCTTGACTAGACGGGTTTGTGTCGAACACTTACACGCATAAGGGTTGGTCTGCTTAACAAGGTCATCTTAACGGTTAAGGACCTTGGGGCATAAAGGTTGGGTGCCGAGACATGGAGATGTCACCCAACAACGGGAGTCATATGTGATATGATTAGCAAAGAGTTGCTTACCGATCTACCTTGTTTGCTAGCAGTGATGCTAAAGCTCACTAGTAGACTTGTTAGTTGTGGATCCTGAATCACTAAGTATCAATAGAGGGATATTGATTTTAGTGGGAGTAGATTATGTTAAATAGTTTAATGTAATTTGCTCTATCATGGATACGTTTGTCTTAGTGTATTTTGCATTACTTTTGTTGTAGATTAAATGACACCTAGCAACACCACACATTTTGCTTTGCGTTCGGTCCTTGAGAAGGACAAGTTGAATGGAACAAACTACTCGGATTGGATCCGTAACCTGAGAATTATTCTCAGGGCCGATAAAAAGGAAGATGTTCTAGACACCCCACTACCACCAGTACCTGCTGATGATGCATCTGCTACCGTTAAGGCTGCTTACAAGAAGGCATTTGATGCTAATCTTGAGGTAAGCTGCCTTATGCTTGCTTGCATGGAACCCAAGCTGCAAATGCAGTTTGAAATAAAGCACGAGGCACACGATATGATCATGGCACTTAGAGACATGTTCTAAACACAGGCTAGGACTGAAAGGTTCAATGTGTCTAAGGCCTTTGTGGAGAGCAAGCTAGCAGAAGGTGCAGCAGTATGACCACACGTAATCAAAATGGTTGGTTACACTCAACGGTTGGAGAAGCTGGGCTTCCCACTGGGCCAAGAGTTGGCCACTGATTTCATTCTTTCATCTCTTCCGCCTAGCTATGGGAACTTCATCTCGAACTACCATATGCATGGGACGAAGAAGGGTCTAAATGAGCTGTGTGGCATGCTTAAAATAGCAGAGGCTGACATCAAGAAAAACACTAGTAGCAGCCATGTGATGGCTATACAGAACAAGCCTAGCTTTAAGAAGAAGGGCAATTCTTGGAAGAAGAAGGGCAAGGCTGGAACGTCCAAGCCAAACCCAGCACCCAAGGTTAAAGCTGGACCTGGACCTGCTCCAGACAAAGAGTGCTTTTACTGTCATGAACTTGGTCACTGGAAGAGAAATTGCAAGCAGTACCTAGCTTCGTTGAAGAATGACGGAAGTACTCTTCGTTGAAGAATGACGGAAGTAAGAGTATTTCTACCTCAGGTACGCTTGTTGTTAATGTTATAGACAACATATTTCTCGCTGATACAATTATTAATTTTGGGTATTTGATACCGGATCGGTTGCTCATATTTGCAATTCGATGCAGGGAATGATAAGAAGTAGAAGCGTGGAAAGAGGAGAAGTTGATTTCCGCGTGGGCAATAATGCAAGAGTTGCTGCGTTGACCATCGGGACGATGCAACTCCACCTCCCGTCAGGATTTATTATGGGGTTGAATAATTGTTATTTCATTCCTAGTTTAAGTCGAAACATTTTGTCTCCTTCATGCTTGATGAAGGATGGTTATTCATTTGCGAGTGAAAATAATGGTTGTGTGATCTCTAAGAATGATATGTTTATGGCTTTTGCACCCATTGTGAATGGATTATTTGTTTTAAATCTTGATGGTTCACCTGTCTGTAACGTAAGTGCTAAAAGGCCTCAGCCTAATGATTTGAGTCCTACCTACTTGTGGCATTGTCGTTTGGGTCATATAAGTGAAAAGCGCATGAAGAAGCTCCATTCTGATGGACTTCTAACTTCGTTTGATTTTGAATCTACGAGACATGTGAGGCTTGCTTGCTAGGCAAGATGACCAAGATGCCTTTCACAGGATTTCTTGAGAGAGCAGTAGACTTGTTGGAATTCGTACATAGTGATGTATGCGGACCAATGAGCACGACGGCTAGAGGAGGATTCCAATACTTCATAACTTTCACTGATGATTTTAGTAGATATGGCTATGTCTACTTGATAAGGCACAAGTCTGAAACCTTTGAAAAGTTTAAGTAATTTCAGAATGAAGTTGAAAATCAGCGTGGCAAGAAAATTAAGGCCTTATGATCTGATCGTGGAGGCGAGTATTTGAGCCACGAGTTTAGCAATCATCTAAAGAGTTGCGGAATTGTTCCACAACTTACGCCACCTGGAACACCTTAGAGAAACGGTGTATCCGAGCGATGTAATTGAACTTTGTTAGACATGGTTCGATCAATGATGAGCCAGTTGGACCTACCGTTGTCATTTTGGGGATAGGCTCTAGAAACAGCAGCTTTCACACTTAATAGGGTACCATCTAAATCCATAGTTAAGACACCATATGAGATGTGGACTGGAAAAGTTCCCAGTTTGTCTTTTCTAAAGATTTGGGGATGTGAAGTGTTTGTCAAGCGACTTCAATCGGACAAGATCATACCCAAGTCGGATAAGTGCATTTTCGTGGGATATCCAAAGGAAACTTTGGGATATTATTTCTACAACCGATCAGAAGACAAAGTGTTTGTCGCTCAGAACGGGGTTTTCCTAGAGAAAGAGTTTCTCAAAGGAGAAAAGAGTGGAAAGACAGTGCATCTTGAAGAAGTTCAAGATGAGCCGATCGGGCAAGAATCAATGAGTGATTCTAACGTAGCAGAACAAGTTGAGATATCCATGGCAAGAGAAGCCCCGCCACAACCACGAAGGTCGGCAAGGCTCCGCGAAATGCGGGAAATATTATTGTTGGACAATGATGAGCCTGCGACATATGCAGAAGCAATGATGGACCCAGACTCTGAAAAATAGCAGAGTGCCATGTAATCCGAAATAGAGTCCATGGGAGACAATCAAGTTTGGAACTTGGTTGACCCGCCTGATGGTGTTAAAGTCATAGAGTGCAAGTGGATCTATAAGAAGAAAAAGGATATGGATGGAAATGTTCACATCTATAAAGCACGACTTGTCGCAAAAGGTTTTCGACAAGTTCAAGGAGTTGACTACGACGAGACCTTCTCGCCCGTAGTGATGCTTAAGTCCATTCGGATTATTCTAGCTATAGCTGCATATTTCGATTATGAGATATGGCAGATGGATGTCAAGACAGCTTTCCTGAATGGAAACCTAGCTGAGGACGTGTATATGATACAGCCCGAGGGTTTTGTCGATCCGAAAAATGCTGGAAAGGTATGCAAGCTTCAGAGATCCATTTATGGATTGAAGCAAGCATCTAGGAGTTGGAACATTCGTTTTGATGAAGTGGTCAAAGGGTTTGACTTCACCAAGAACGAAGAAGAGTCTTGTGTTTACAAGAAGGTTAGTGGGAGCTCTGTAGTATTTCTAATCTTATATGTGGATGACATATTACTGATTGGAAATAACATTCCTATGCTTGAGTCCGTAAAGACTTCACTGAAAAATAGTTTTTCAATGAAGGACTTAGGGGAAGCGACATATATTCTGGGCATTAAGATCTATAGAGATAGATCGAGAAGGCTTATAGGTTTAAGCCAAGATACTTACATTGAAAAAGTGTTGAAGCGGTTCAGCATGGAAGAGGCAAAGAAAGGGTTCTTGCCTATGTCACATGGCATACATCTCAGCAAGACTCAGTGCCCTTCGACTGCTGATGAGCGGGATCGCATGAGTAGAGTGCCATATGCCTCGGCTATTAGATCTATCATGTATGCAATGATAAGTACTCGCCCAGATGTTTCATATGCGCTAAGTATGACAAGCAGACACCAATCTAATCCAGGTGAGAGTCACTGGACAGCGGTGAAAAACATTCTTAAGTACTTGAGAAGGACTAAAGATATGTTTCTCGTCTATGGAGGTGAGGAGGAGCTCGTTGTAACAGGTTACACCGATGCTAGTTTCCAAACCGACAGAGATGATTCAAAGTCACAATCAGGATTTGTGTTCACGCTAAATGGTGGTGCTGTTAGTTGGAAGAGTTCCAAGCAGGAGACGATGGCTGATTCTACGACAGAAGCCGAGTACATCGCGGCTTCGGAAGCCGCGAAGGAGGGTGTTTGGATAAGGAATTTCCTCATTGAGCTTGGTGTGTTCCCGAATGCGTCCAGCCCATTGAATCTCTACTGTGATAACAATGGGGCAATTGCGCAAGCAAAAGAGCCAAGGAACCACCAGAAGAACAAACACGTAATGCGGCGATTTCATCTCATTTGAGACTTCGTTAACCGGGGTGAGATCAAGATATGCAAAATACACACGGATCTGAACATTTCTGATCCGTTGACAAAACCACTCCCGCAGGCTAAGCATGATGCGCATGTAAGAGCTATGGGTATTAGATACCTTCTAGATTGACTCTAGTGCAAGTGGGAGCTGTTGGAGGTATGCCCTTGAGGCAATCATAGAGATGATGATATTCCATTTGTATCCATGATTTGTATATTGTGTTCATTGAATATCCATTAAAGGCTACTTGAATTGATTTGCAATTATGTGAATTGTATGTGAAACTCTTTACTTGTATGGTTATTCTAAAGTTGTCCCTAGACGGAGTTCATGTGAGGACACACATGAATATTAGACTAGCACATGTATTAGTTGATGACTATGTTTCACAAGTCATGGACATGAAGATGTTAAACTAATAATGTGGGTACATGTGCAGACATATGCTAGGACTGACCCAACACGAGAAGTAGTTCTCTTTTTACACAACATGTACGCTTTGTCCTTAGACCTGAGATTGTCGCATGTACTCAAGATATGGATCGACTTACTTAGGGGCTATCAAACGCTACACCATGACAGGGTAGTTAAAAAGGTAGCTTTCGGGTTTGTCAAGAAGCATGCTATGAGACATGGTCAATCAAGATGGGATTTGCCCCTCTCTGATTGAGAGTGATATCTCTGGGCCCCTCGAGTGATCGGATCCGAAAATGCATGGCCATGCTACGTACGGTTAAGAGTTAACCTACAAAGGGATTTCGAATCACAGGATCGAGAAAGAGCGGTCGGCTTGGAGCTAGACCAAATATCGTGAGGCAAAGGGAATAGCATGTACATAATGTTGTGATAGTTCATCTGATATGATCTTCGTGTGCGTATAGGAGTTGGCACGTCTTGCTAGAGGCCGCTACCGACTATTGGGCCGAGTAGGAGTACTCGGGCCATGTCTATACGTATCCGAACCCATAGGGTCACACAGTTAAGGGGCTGGAAGCCCAATTTGGATGTGATCCGAGTTGGATTAGGTTTAGAAGTACTAATGGGCCTCGGACCCAGAGGCCCGTTAGGAAGCTCTGTAAATAGAGGGGTAGGGGCGCCCTAGGGTTTACACCTTTTGGCGAAACACATCTACCGCGCCTCCCACGCCCTCGCCCTGTTGCATCTCACGGACCTAGCAGTCCGGCTTGCGACGCTTCCTCCCTGCTCGTGTGGATACCTTGGAGCTGTTGCGCCTGCAGTACTTGGACGAACCACAACGAGCTGACGACGAGCCGCGGCATGAGGACGATCTTGCTGCACGTGGACGAGCTGCTGAGGAGCTGCTGGACGTCGATGTGATCGACTACGTTCGACTACGGGGATCAACTTCGCTGTGTCGACGCGAATCTACATCTTCCGCATCTGTGCATCGAGTGGTAATCCCGTGATCCTTATACGGCAATTTTCCTGGTTTACGCGGTAGAAAATTTTGATTTGCGCTAGTGTAGCCTACCTCGTATCCCAACAGAAGGAACATAAGAGAGTGTCCCTCATGATTGGATTTCAATGGGTAGAGAAAAATCTTGAAAATAGTAATGATTGCTATGACATGTTTAGAATGAGAAGGATAGTGTTTCACCGACTGCATGATATGTTGGCCAATGAGTATGGCTTGCAATCAAGTAGAGGAATTTGCACCATGGAAGCATTAGGAATGTTTTTATGGGCATGTGGTGCACCACAATCTTTTAGGCAAGTTAGAAATAAGTTTGGACACTCACTAGAAAACTGTTAGTAGGAAGTTTGGAGAGGTACTGGATAGTATCAATCGCATGGCTGGTGACATTATAAAGCCAAAAGATCCTCAATTTACAACAATTCATTCTAGGATTAGGGATAACTCAAGGTTTGGCCTCATTTTAAGGATTGTATCGGTGCAGTTGATGGAACACATATCCCCTAGAAGGGAAGTATTATCTTGTTGATTTGGGATATCCTAACAGAAAGGGGTATCTAGCTCCTTACAAGGGTCAAAGGTACCATGTATCCGAATAGCCACATGGTCAACAACCGGTGGGCTCCAAAGAGGTGTTCAACCATGCCCATTCGTTCCTTTGAAATGTGATCAAGCGTTGTTTTGGTGTTCTAAAGATGAAGTGGCGCATTCTTTTAAACTTGCCTACCTATCCCATCAACAAGCAAGCTAGAATCATATCTGCAGTTATGGCTCTTCACAATTTCATAAGGGATAATGCTATACATGATGCTGATTTTGAAAACTATGTTGGTGATAATGATGGTCAGGATGGCACAAGTATTATGAATGATGGGAATGCTTCAACATATGATAGTGACATGGGTGCTTTGCGGGATTCCAATGCTGCCGCTTTGGTAGCATGATTGCTCATGTAGTTGCTTTTGTTATTTTGGACATATGAGGAGGGACTGTAATAGGCTCTAGTAATGACAATTGATGCCTTAATTAAAAATTAATGAACCTATAATGGCAAACATTAATGTAGTTATTGCATTCTCTACTTTTTTAGCTACTAAACAAGGTATTATCACCGTCAGGGGCCTATAGGTCATTACACACTCAGCACAGATAATCTTCTAACAGAGAATCAGGTTGCCGAACACTCTGTTTCTCTTGCCAGCAGATTTTGTGGACAACAGCTTTTCAGGGCAGCTAGATTTTTAGAGAATTGCTACTCAGAAAAGCTGAAACAAACAGGGCCCATATCCTTCTTCTTTTTTTATTTTTTTTGAAAAGTGACTCTGAACAAAAGTATTCTCCTATTCTGTACACTGGACATTAGAGGTCGATACTGCATACTATGTTGTACTCCCAGCAAGTCACATTGGTACGCTGGGTGCCCTTCTTGTTCTCACTACCATTTGTCTCATATTTATCTCCTAAAGAAAGACCTTATTCCCTCGATAAAGTCTAAATGCTTTGACGAGTGAGTCTCATATTAAAAATTGACAAAGTAGATTATATGTATGTAAACAGCCTTCCCCCGTGGTTTGAAAATGGTCCGACCTTTAGCCCTTTACTTTTACTGTCTGTGTAGCTAAGGAAAGATAACTACACTTCCAAGTCCTAAGACAATACAAAATACTAAAGGCCAACTATAACTTTTCGGTAATGCTTCCGTAAGGACGTTCGAGCTAATTTAAAATATCAGACACAGTGTCCACGCGTAAACACTCCCGCATTCTTATCCTCTAGCAGACTGCCCCTTTTCTCCTTCGACCACCCGTTCCTCTCCCTTCTCTCTCCCCCACACACATGAACTCTCTAGCTTGCGCACGTGAGCTCTGGTGGCATGACCCCTCCGTTGCACACTAGCCTCCTCCGAGCGAGTCGATCTGCATCTGTTCCTTGTGGCAAGTTTCCTCCACCTTGCACTACCGCAAGCCACACGCCATGTGGTCTTGCAACTCCTCGCCTCGCCTCTGTCGCTCAGGCCGTTGGGATCAAAGGACCACATTGCAACGGCATGCCTGACTCCAACAACTGCAAGAGCTGCTCCCTCTTCTATGCATTGCTGCCTCATCGTTGAGGCCTCCCTGCGCTCGACACCAACTCAACCCTCCCTCTGCATCCTCGCACGCACTTGACTGTCATCTCCAAGCTGGCCCCTCAAGTGTGTCCGTGGTGCCGAGAGTGTGGATGACGTGGTGCTCAAGCATAATTTTTGAATGTTGCAATAGTTTATTTGAGATGTTTCATGCATTTGTTTCATTTGTTTTAGCTGCCTTTTTTTTCTCTCGGGGGATTTGTTCATGTTTTGGATCTTGCAGCAGCTTGATTTGATTGTTGTAAACATGGATTTAGTTTGTTTTGGACAAATAAATTGTACAAATTTGAGGATCTGTCCATGTTGCAATAGGTAAACTAAATTGTTTCAGTGATGCTATCCAAATGTTGTAGCAATAATTTAGTATATTTCTAGTACTTCTCAATGTTGCAACAGTTAATTTCTCTTGTTGCAGCCATAGTTTACATTTATTTCATATTTTCTATTTCAAATATCCATGTTGCAATGACTTGTGTTTCATTTGATTATGCTCTTAGTTTGATGATTTTTGGGGTGAATTTGAGTGGAAGACATAATTGATTTTAGTATTTGGTTCTCAATTTCTCAGACTTAGGCAACTTTTATTGTGATTTTCTACTGCTAGGGATTGACCTTATCACCGGTCTTCTCAATTTTTCTGGATGATCGCAACCCCTCGTAATGTTGTGTGCGAGAACAAAAGGTGATTATCCGCTTCAATTAGCATCAGTGTCACATCGGACGATGTGGATATTAGATGACTTACTTTATCAAACGGAGACTAAAGCGTTCATGCTAGCCCCGGACGTCGGACGTTTGGCCGCTAGCAAGTCCTATAACTTTTTGACCATTAATTTTTAGTTCCATAATTGTTGACGCAAACTCTGATCAACACACCAAAAAGCACTGGAGTGTGGTGTCGTCTATACATTTATGGGCCCACCAGAAGGTTTGTGCAGTCCTAGATACAGGGCTGTACACCAAGATGTGTCAGACATGGAGACTATGGTGCAGGACGGCGTGGTCTACGTGGAGGATAAGAACTAGTCGAGGATTAGGAAACTACTCGTAGCAATTAGAGTAGGACTCACTAGTCGAATCCAACTAGTACTCTTGTAAACAACCGACCTGTAACCCTACCCCGGCAATATAAGGTGAGGCAGGGACCCCCTCCAAACAAGTTCAATTAATACAATACAACCAACACACAGGATGTAGGGTGTTACACAATCTAGTGGCCCGAACCTATCTAAATCGTGTGTTCAAGTTCACCTTCGAGTTCCTGATCTCAGCGAGCCCCACGCACTAAACACTACCTCGGGCACCCCCCTCGGTAGGTAGGGTCTAAACACTGACAGCTAGCACCCCGGGTAGGGGCTCTCGCTAGGAACCCACTAGCAAACTCGATGGCTCAATTCATCATCAAGCTCACTGTCACATTCAAAGTGGGCGCGACATTCATCTTTGGCTCCTATGTTTGCATCGCAGAAGGCGCTTGAAACTTCCACCGCTATATCGCACCGGCCCCGGAGGAGAAGCAGTACGACATCAACCTTCATCACTAAGCTTTGGAGGATTTCGTCGAAAAATTTAACAAAATTTTTGACCTATTTCGAAGCTCGGAGGACGAGTCCGAGTACAACTCAACTTCTCCCACTAGTCGGATTTGTTCCCATGTGCTGGCGCTTAAGCCATCGTGCAAATCGGTCTACATTACAAGTCAATTCCCGTTCGGACACCGAAACTCGGGTGCTTACCAAGCTACCCTGTCCAGATCACAATCCAACTTAGATTTGATCGAGGATCTTGATTACTACTCAGATCTGAATGAGGAGACTTCATTAGCAGGTCCACAATAGGGCCTGGTTATCACATCAACTCTACAAGACAGATTCGTCTACTGGCCTAGCATGAAGCCACCTGTTCTCACCAAGGACAACGAGTCACGCCTTGTTGCCTACCTTGATAACCTCTCGTACCAGGAGGGAAACCCTCTGTCGCCCATCTATGAAGAAGACGGCTCCATAGAGGTCATCACATCAAGCTCAGGCAGTTTTTCTTCGGAGCGGGAACTCTTCGCCCTCTTGACCGCACAAGAAGGTGACGGTGAAGATCAGCCAGAAAGGAATCCGCGATGCGAACGTCATCCAGATGACGTGTCGCAGGATGAGCTCACTGCCAACATAGAAGGAGAAGAAACTGAAGCTCAAAGGAATCAACGGCGAGCAAGAAATATTGCAAGAGCAGACCGTCACCGCTGCCTTGCAGCTGACCTACCCATTATGAACTTGGATCATGCATTTGAAGTAGTTCAGACATGTCAACACCATACTCCTGTCACCACCATCGCATTCATTGACCTGATTACTAGGGCAATGCCACAAAACAAGTACACCAGACAACTGGCTTAGCTGGCGGAACACGCGTACGAACAACTCGATCAACAAAGCCCAATACACTCGGTTCGACACACCTCATCCCAACATGGCAGTAGCCATAGGCGACCAAGTCGAAATGAGGATGCCAGAAACAAGGGTCCCAGAATTGAGGGTGCCAGACCGAGTCAAGCTGGAGTAGAGGGTAGTCGGGTGGACCCCTTGGGAGGCCGTGGCCACCGTGAGCCCCACCCAGAGCCTGAACCCCCCATACGTGACCTTCATCAGAACATCAACAACAGCCGCGACACCTATACAATCATTGAAGGGCGCTACCTCGAGCGCGAACAAGAAGTTGAGTACCTAGGAGAGGATTCTGACGGGTTCCCCGCCTTCTCAAAATGAGTACGAAAGATGGTTCTACCTGACAAATTCAAACCTCCGGGTATCACCAAGTATGATGGCAATGTGGCGAAATCACCCCAAATTAACATTGAAGTCTCCTGACACGCGATTATGCACTTTAAACAAGTCAACCTGGTCGACCGTCGGATTTCATCCAATTAACCACATAAACAGGATCGAGAAGCATCGCTCACACGAAGGTGAGTAGCACAGAAATTACAACATTCCATCACATTAACTTAGTCTCACGAATTATTACATCAGAGTTTCTGAAATTCAAACAAGTTGCAAGGTTCGAAAAGTCAGATAAAACAAGCGGAAGCTAAACGTCAATACATGACATCAAGACGGAGCCAATCATGACATCAAAAATCTTTTCCCTCGCCGTCCGAGAGGGATCCCACTCGATTGTCCAGCCCGGAGGGAGCTGGGTAGGCCAAGTGGTACCAACAACCAAACTATTGACATCACCTAAAAAGATTAAGCCACAACAAGGCTGAGCAACTAATACTCAGCAAGACTGATCCGTCGAGCAAAAATCTTCAACAAGACCTAGACATGCAAGGCTTTCTGGCTCTGGGATTTCTTTGCCAAAGCGTCTAAAGTCGGTCCTTACTTTCAATATTTTAGCTCAAGTTCTACGTTCTTTATCCCGTCTAGATTAGCAACTTATACTAAACAAGGATGATTTCCAAGCAGTTAAATAACAAGCATCAACTTAATCTCGTAAGCATGTTTCATCGTTACTCAGTGCAGAATAGCGATCAAGTAGTCCCAAACTGTGAGAGGCAGACGAATCGATTCGAATTTATTAACCATGCATGGCGAACCTAATCTCATGACATCCGCGTACCACGAATGGTCGCTTCATTTGTCAGCCGTCCCCATCGATCCCTTAGGCATGTGTCAGGGCCAAACTGCCTTTGGCGTGCAATGCTCCACAATCCCGGCCTCTGCCGTACTGTGACCGCCACTGCACCCACATGATGCACCATGGGAACGAAGTTCCAAGGACAGCAGGAGTATAAGCCACGACCTAGTGCAATCAGGTACTAGGCTTCCCCATCCCATACTAGGTCTGAGATTAGTACTTTCAGACACTTGATCACAAACACCGACACGTTTCGACCTTAGATCAATTTCCTTTAGACAGACGGGGAAAACCACCAAGTATCGAACATAAGCCCGACCCCGTCCGTCATCCTTATAGTTGCAACATAAATAAACATTCAACTCCTATAACTCGCGAGTGACAGGGAATCACTCGACTTTTATCGGAACCTATTAAGCATTGCAACTACGCGACTTTAGTAGCTAGTATTCAAACAAGGTACTAGGTTTATGCATCTAGGGTTTCATTACAACTCCTAGAAACGTAAATGCGCAATCAAGTAATCAATAATATTGCAAGTAATCAAAGATAGGAATTTATGCTCCGGGGCTTGCCTTCAGGAAAGGATAGCGGGTCCTCGGGGTCTTGCTTCGGTTCGGGCTCGCCTTCCAAGTGGTGAAGCTCCGCAGCGGGGTCTTCTTCCGATGCCGGGTGGAGCTCGTAGGTTCCGTCGGCGAGATTTGCTTCTATACGACATGCACATGCAAACGTTTAGTTGGACTCGCGCGTTTATTCAACGACACAAGGTATGGCTTAAAACAAGAGTCACAACAGCCACAACTATTTGGTGAGGTTTACTTCTTTTTAACTTCAAATGAAAATGGTTGTTTTAAACTTGAGTTCGCGTTGAATGGCGATTGTGTACATATATAGTTTCTCGCATTTAGAGTTGCATAAAGAGAGTGAAGGGTCGTGTTTGGGTGGTTTGGGTGCATTAGCATGATTACTTACTTCTGAATGTTTTATGTACCTCTTTCAATTTCCACTTATTTATCGTATTAGAGTTTGTGCTTTCCTTTTATTCCTTTAGGTTGATTAATTAATCAAAATGACTTCATATTCAAACAGTAGTTAAAGGCATTGATAAAATTACAGCACCTCACTTAAGCCATCACTAGGTTACTGTAAAAGTTTGGGGGCCAACGGATGATTTAAAAAGAAGTTATATGCATTTTATTATTAAAGGTAAAATGAACTTAACTTTTTCTATCTTTAATGTTACTGTGCAACAGGGGGTGAAACTTAACCAATGTATTAAGGGTAGGTTACAGGAGCTTTGGTAAATTTTTCATAATTTTTGGAGAAGGTTAACTATTTACTCTATTTCCCTTTTTAATTAAACATACTTAGCAAGGGAGGTGTTTTTATTTCTAATTTGCACAACAATTTGTATTTTTCCTGCAAACTTCACAGTAAAACAAAATTAACCCAACTAGTTTCACATTTTTCAGAGCTCTGGATCAAAACTTATGCAAAAAGGAAGATTTATACTTAGATTCCTAATTTAAAGTTAAAACAGTGACTTAAAGTGTTAGACCAGAGCCCTAACCAATTTTTTGAGCTTTTACACAGAAACAAGCATCATAGAGTTGGTTTCATATTTTTCCCACTTTTCTTCTATTTATTAGGATTTAAAAGGCCTAAACCATGATTAAAAGTATAGGATATTATTTACCACAGTAACATGAGCAAACTTATTTTTCTTAGGAACTAGACAGATCAAGGATTCCAACAAAAGTGGTTTGGTATTTTTACGATTTTTCTACGATTTACTGGGCATTTCCAAAGTTCAATCATTTTTCTGACTATTATTAAAAGAAAAGCCGTGGCAAACTTGCAAGCTAGCCCCTGGGTTTAAGGTTAAACTACGCAGGGGTCCCTGAGTTTTGCGCCCAGGCCCCTGGAAAGAATGGGGACGATGCAATGTAGTCTTCGGGGCGCGCGCGGCGGCGGCGGGGAAATTCCCAGCGGTTTGCTGGCGAGGATGGGACAACAAGTGGCCGGGAGGGTGCGAGGGCTCACCTGAGCTCGGTTTGCGGGGTTGGGGCGACGAAGATGGCCGGCGGGGATCGGAACGCGGCGGCAGCGGTAGAGCTTAGCTGGCGGCGGTGCAGGCGGCGTTCCGGCGCACCGGCGGCGTCGGGGAGGCCACGGAATGCTCGGAGACGTGCGTGGAGGGGTGGCGAAGCGGGTGGCGAAGTCGCCGGAGTGCAGGGTGGTGCGGAGGGGTGAGCTCCATGGAAGCTTAGCGGTGGCGCAGAGGAGGAAGCGGTGGCGCGTTTGTGGGCGGTGGCAAAGGGGTGGCGTTGCCGGTGAGGAGGACCTTTTTATAGGGCAGCGGTGGAGCGGAGGGTCGAGGCGGGGCTCCGGTGGGGGAAGGATAACGCCGGGACCGGCGGGTGCGCGGGCAAGGCGGCCATTGGCCAGCGGCGCCATTGGGCAGAGCAGGCGGAGCTTCGGGTGGTCTCCGGCAGCGATTGGCCTTGGGCGACGCGCGTCTGGGGCTTCCGGTCTGTCGGGCGGGCGAGGCGGAGGGCTACCGTGGGGGTTGGGCAAGCAGGCGGAGGTGTGGGACGTCGTCGGCGTGGCAGCTTCTCCAGCGAACGGGTGGAGCGCGGTTGGCGGAGCAGAGCCATGGCAGGGGGAAGAGGACACACGCACGGCCGGCGGTTGGCCAGCCCGGCGTTCGCCCCGTCCTATCGCAGGCGCGGGTTGGGCGCCGTGGCCCTCGCCCTGTCACTGTCGCACGGTGATAGGGCGTCGGCGAGCGGCCGGTGGCCGACGGCCACGCGGCGCGCGGCGCGTAGGCGAACGTGCTCTGGCGCGCGGGCGTTGAGGCCTCCCTTCGGGCAGCAAGCCCGACCAGCTTTAGGGAGATCCTACTCCAGATTTTGCAACACAACTTCCAAAACTCTTTTAAACAAACCTGTTCAACTCTGGACGCATTTCAAACTTGGTTTAAGGTGCTGGTTTAGATTGTGAAAGGATTTGGAGATATCTCATGCCAAAGTTTGCTAAAAATCTGGAAATCCAGACTTAGCCAAATTTGGCCGGAGAGGAGAAATTTCTGGAACTTAGCTATGTTTGAGTCGATTTTTGGGCATCTTCCAAGTTGAATTAGACAAAAGTGTTATTGAAGGAGTTGCTCTCCAAACTGAGGACTTCAACTTTTATTTAGGGTATTTCTTGAGCTTAGTTCAGAAATTTGGAGGAACGCCCTCGCCAAGGGGTGAGTTGACTGTTTTACCTCACTTCGACCGAGGTTTTGAACAGGTTCTGGCCCGATTTGGACCTAGGTCAGTGTAACAAAGTTGGAACACACTCGAGGGACTACAACTTTCATTAAGGGCCTGACTTGAGTTTAGTACTTCGGTTTTTGATTGCTATTTTTGACTTCGTTCCACTCCGAATTAGTCAAAGTGCCTTTAACAAAAGTTGTTTGAAATTAAAAGTTTTACAACTCTTATTTGGGCAGAAATTTAAGTTTTCATATAAAATTCCAAGTTTTATTTCAAACTCCAAAAAGAGCTTCTTAGGGTTATAATGGTCATTTCACCTCTTTAATTAGGGATTAACCACTGGTTTACTTTTAAAAGCACTTAATTTAGGTAGAGTTGTTACAGGCAAGAAGGACCCAATCCAATGGTTGTAGTGCTACTCCCTGTCAGTACAAGCGGCAGGAGGAAATGACGACACCAAGGTCATCTACTTCCCTATCTGCATGGAGGCAGGGCCACTCACATGGCTCGAGTCTCTAGAGAAGAACTCCATAGACACGTGGATGCACCTCAAGGCGGCGTTCACAAATAACTTGCAGGGGCAATGTAACGTCCTGGAAATAAGATCGACTTGTCTCAAATTAAGTAGCAACCAGAAGAGACCCTGCGTAGTTATCTACACTGTTTCTTCATCAAGAAAGCCACTATCGTGGACATCATGGAGCGGGGCGCCATAGATTGCTTCTAGAACGGTCTCTATAATCGCCAGATGTTCCAAGATTTTGGCAGGAGACGCCCCAAAGATTATTAAGTCTCTCAAGATCATGATACAAGCCTAGGCGGATGAAGAAGACAAAGAAATTGAGAGGTTGGAGTCTAGTTGTAACAGAGGCTAGATCAACAACAATGAGAGTAATGGCCAACGCAACAACAAGAACCGTAATAATCGACCCAATAATGACAACCGAGACAACTACTCGGGTGGTCAAAACGCAAGAGGAAGCCAAAAAATATTATCGTGGCGATGTCCCAGTCTGCCAAGAAAGACGGTGGGAATCAAGAAAGGACTCCGTTCAAAGAGCTCCTAAAAAAGCAATGCCCGTGGCACCCACACTCTAAGCACTATGGCAAATTCCAAAACCCGTCCAACACCATCAACATCATCTTCGGCAACACACTGGGTACTCTACAAAGCGGTCCCAGAAACTAACTCTCCAAGAGATGTCCATTGAACCAGCAACGCCTATGTTCCTCAAGTGTTCCGAGGTTCCAATCACCTTCTCCAGGAAGGATTAGTGGACTAGTTTCTCTGACCCAGGATGCTACCCTCTTATTCCGGACCTAGTAGTTGCAAGCTCTCGACTCACCAAAGTACTCATCGACGGCGGTAGTGGTCTCAATGTACTCTTCACCAAGACTTTGAGGAAGATGGGCCTCGACATTATGGATATGCTCACCCCGACAAACTCTCCATTCTATGAGATTGTCCCAGGAAATGAAGCTATACCCCTTAGTCAAGTGGTTTTGCCAGTTACATTCAGGACCAAAGAACACTACCGGACATAGTACATCCGGTTGGAGGTAGCTGATTTCAAAACTTTGTATCACGCTATCCTCGGAAGACCTGCCCTAGCCAAATTCACAGCCATTCTGCATTACGTGTACTTAGTACTCAGAAGCTGTGGAGCTGGCAGCGACTACTCAAGTGCCAAAGTAGATGACGCAAGTCTTCACTGCTTCCAAGAAACTATCCCCTATAGAACTCGAAATTCCAGAGAAGAAGTCGGGAGCAACCAAGGTCAAGTCGGCAAGTGAAGTCAACATCAAAACCATTGACCTTAAGACTAGTGATAGCTCTAAGACAGCCCTGATTAGCTCAAGGTTGGATCCCAAATAGGAAGCCACGCTCGTCAGGTTCCTCCAAGCCAACCAAGACATCTTCGCATGGAAGCCATCAGATATGCTAGGTGCCTAGGAGTTGATCAAGCACTCACTAAATGTGGATCCCAAAGCTACGCCAAAATGACAATGACTACATCGATTCGCCCAATACAGAAAAAAAGCAATCAAAAAAGAGTTGGCCAAACTACTCGCGGCTGGCTTCATAAAAGAAGTCTATCATCCAGAGTGGCTATCCAATCCCATCTTGGTGCAGAAGAAAAACGACAACGAGTGGAGGATGTGTGTCGACTACAAAAACATCAACAAGCACTATCCAAAGGATCCCTTCGGGCTCCCTAGGATTGATCAAGTCATCGACTCAATGGCTGGATGTGCTCTACTCTATTTTCTTGATTGCTACTCGGGGTATTACCAGATAGCTCTCAAGGAAGAAGACCAAATCAAGACCGCGTTCATCATCCTGTACGAAGCTTTCTGCTACACTACAATATCCTTCAGGTTGAAGAACGCTGGTGCCACCTATCAACGGGCTATCCAGGAGAGCTTCAAAAAACAACTACACCACAACGTAGAGGCGTACATGGATGACGTGGTTGTAAAGACCAGAAATCTCAACAACTTGATTGCGGATCTGGAAGGAACTTTCGCAAGCTTGCGAGAGTTCTAGTGGCAGCTGAACCCAACAAAGTACGTGTTAAGTATACCTCTGGAAAACTACTCGGGTTCATCATCAGTCACCGAGGAATCGAGGATAACCCCAAGAAGATCGCCACCATCACAAATTTGAACACCCCATCTTGCATCAAGGATGTCCAGAAGTTGACTGGATGTATGGAGCCTCTCAACAGATTCATCTCAAGACTTGGAGAACGGGGACTACCCTTCTTCAAACTACTCAAGATAAATTTCAGTGGACCAAGGAGGCGAATCAAGCCCTTCAACAGTTGAAGGACTTCCTCTTAAAGCCACCAGTCCTCACGGCTCCAAATCCCATCGAAGACTTGCTGCTTTACATCACCATGACTACTAATGTCATTAGCATGGTGATCGTGATCGAAAGACCAGAACCAGGCCATGTATACAAAGTACAGAGGCATGTCTACTTCATTAGCGAGGTGTTATCAAATTCCAAATCTAGGTACCCACCAGTCCAAAAATTGCTATACGCAATAGTACTCACCTCGCGGAAGCTACGACACTACTTCTAGAAGCACAACATCTCCATCATCACAGACTTCCCCTTTGGAGAAATTCTCCACAATCGAGATGCAACAGGAAGAATCTCCAAGTGGGCAGTAGAACTCGGAGTATTATCCCTGGAATTCAAGTCAAGGACTGCCATCAAGTCACAAGCACTAGTCGATTTCATGGTAGAATGGTGGGAAAATCAAGTACCAACACCGGCAGAATGCCCAGAGCATTAGGTCATGTACTTTCATGAATCACTCAAGCTCGAGGGTGCCAGTGCAGGAGTACTATTAATCTCTCCCAAAGGCGAACAACTAAAATATGTCTTGCAAATCTTTTGGGAGGTATTCAACAATGAAGATGAATATGAAGCGCTTCTGCACGGGCTTCGCCTGGCAGTCTCGTTGGGAATCAAGCAATTGTTGGTCTACGGTGACTCACTGGTAGTCATCAATGAAGTCAACAATGAGTGGGTGTCGGTGTTTAAACCCGGCAACCTACCAAGGGAGTACCCGAGGTAGAGTTTTCGTTGGTGGGTGTCGCCAAAATCCGGAACTCGATGGCATATGTAGGCACGCGATTTAGATAGGTTCGGGCCACTAGTCGCGTAATTTTCTACATCCTGTGTGTTGTTTGCTTCTATTGGATCAAACTTGTTTGGAGGTGGTCCTTGCCCGCACTTATATGCCGGGGGAAGTAGGGTTACAGGTCGGTTGTCTTACAAGAGTACTAGTCGGTTTCGACTAGAGAGTCCTACTCTAACTGCTATGAGTAGTTTCCTTGCCCTCAACTAGTTCCTTGTACTCCATGTAGGCTACACCTTCCTACACAGTAGTCTCCATGTCTAGTACATCTCGGTGTACAACCCCATATGCGGATCTATCCAAACGTTCGGGTGGGCCCATAGATGTGTCTATGACAAGCCCCCGAGTACGTTTTAGTCAAATGTAACAGTCTCAAGTACCTTTAAAGACTTCGCTCGACTAGTCTCTGGTGCTCTTCGAGTACTTTGTTAGGGTTGAGTCTTCAAGGAACTCGAGTACTGTCATGCGGCTGGAATGTGCTCAAGCCTCATCTAATGTTGCCTTTGAACATCTGTATTGGAATCTTTATATGGAAGTGTGATGAAAATCACACTCCATATGGAGTAGCCCCCGAGCCATAGGTTGAATCGAAGAATTAGGTTGAGGGTCAATGATGAAAATATCACCATGCTGGACACGCATGTGTCATGCTCTTCCCCAAGTTACAATTCGTCACCAACTCGGTCGTCGCGTTTGTTTCGGATTTAGCCGACACCCTTGCACAGTTTCGGCCATATCTCCCCCATACGACATCAAAATGAGGCGTTCTTTGATGCGCTGGAACGGGGATGACGATGCCGTTCTTTTGGTTCTAGTCCTAGCTCCAGAAGGTTTGTGGATCATTCTGTGTGACCATAACAAGGTGCTTCATCACCAGTTTTGGGCCAACTTGGCCTTGTATCATGTCGAGCCTTAAGCCCAAGTTGTGGGCGCCTCCCTTCCTAGTCGCCCCCAATCCTAGTTCACCCCTTTTGATATAAACTCAGTAGCCGCCGCTTTAGAAACTCGATTTTTGTTTAATTCTAGTTTTCCTTTGAGAAACTGAGATTGATTCGTTGTAACTGTGGTAACAAGTCCTTTTACAGTGATCCAAGGCCCCTGTTCTTGTTTTCCTCGACTGTGTCGATTAGTCCTTTCGAATTGAAAGCTTGAACTCTTCGTACTTCATTTATATCTGCAATATCAGATTGCGTGTTTACACTTTCTTACTTGTGTCGTTCGATTCGCTTGCAGGGAAAGCCTTCTCGGCTTGGTTGATAACCAACGGAGCAGCGGTGTAGCGGTTGCAGGGATTCAAATCATGTATCATTAGAAGCCCGGATCGTCAACGTTGAGTCTCCACCAATCAAATTTATCATTACCTTTCAGAAGATCGAGCCAGTGCTACATCAAGTGGTATCAGAGGTTCTAGGTTACCCGTGAGGTATACTATCGTGTTTCCCCTTTAGATTCAGTTCGTGTCCAACACCTATAGTCCACAAAAAGCCCAAAAATATTTACATTTTCCACTTTCCTATCGCTTTTTTAGCCTTTGCAATTTCCGTTTCAGATTCGCTTTGTTGAGTTTGTGTCCATAGTCGAGTCTTGTTGCTGGTTTAGTGTGTTCGTGGTCGTAGTTTCGACCGCCCGTCGCTGTTTGATTGTTTCTACTACTATCCCATCCACCTTTACCCAAACAACAAGTCGAGCCCCCACATTACTTGACTTGCCCCACTAGCCGCCTTGTGTGAACTCTCACCACGCAATCCCTAGATAGGTTGCAAGCCACATTGTGTTGCATTTGCATTGCAGCCCTTCTTGATTCATCTAGCAAATACCTAATTGCTGCATACCAGTGATGTTGGTGCCCCTATATTGCTTGCTGAGAAGCTTTGCTCAGCCATGATCAGTGTTGGACGGGTAAGGACACCTTGCCCTAGCTGCCGCCTTACCAGCCGCGTTGTGCCTTTCCGAAACCCTGATTCGAGCGACCCTCCTTAAAACAGGCATAACTCTTCGGTCGGAACTCCGATTGTGGTGATTTTTTTTTCAAATTTTCAGAATGAAAATTTACACATACGATTGTTGTGATTCTCAACTTTCCCAAAAAAAATCAGGAAGTGGGAGTTTTCAAGCCTCTAAGTTGTTGCACGATTTTCAGCAAACGTGCCTTTTTTTTCTGTAGACCAAATCACACCTCTGTTTAAGGTGCAAATTTTTGTGGTTCCATCTTGTGTGATTCCTATTCCGAGAAAAATATATAAAAAATAGTTGAGAAAAATAAAAAGTGGCTTCCTACTAGTCCTGGAGGGAAAATCAGGGAAAAGAATTAAAACAATTGCATGAGTTGCTTGTTCTTTGAGTTCTATCCACCGTCGCTCATTCCATCTTGTTGTGCTACATCTAGGGCCACGTCTTAGCTAGCAAATGTGACTTGTATTTTGGATACTTATTGAACTTTGCTAATCTGCTTCGGCTATTATTTTTCCTTGCTACCATATTGTGCCTGCCTAATGCTCCACATATACTTCTATCAGTACAGGTTCACCTTGCAACTGTTACACCCAAGCTTGACAACTAATTGTATCATCCTGTTGGCTTTGGTAAGAACACTTGCAAGACGGTAGTAAGCTGTTTGAGATATTGCTTTCCAGTTTCACCACCACCCATTAGTTGTTGTCTTCTAACCATGTCAGGGAAAGGGAAAGGAGTGGAGTCCCCTTCGGACTTAAATGAGTGTGTGTCCAAGGATGAGCTTACGAAGCTTCTTGCTGACCAGCACACCTACATCAATGGGAAGTTTGATGACTTGATGCAACATTAACATTCTGGTTACCTGGATTGAACATGTTGAGCAACGACCTACCCTAGTGCCGCCACGCCGACCCACCCCTCATGATGATGGTTTGGAGGATGATGATGACGCTGATCTTAATAATGATGCACGTGACATGGACCGTCTTCGGCGTAATCGTCGTGGTATGGGAGGTAATAATCATCATCGTGGTAATAATGGTCCTTTTGCTAAAACTAAATTTACCATGATTCCTTTTGCTGGTAATGCTGATCATGAGGCTTATTTAGATTGGGAACTTGTTGTTGAACAAAAAATTAATTCTCATTTAGTTCCTGCTGAGCATAGAGTTAGGCTTGCTACTAGTAGTTACTGGTTTTTCTCTCTTTTGGTGGAATGATCTTTGCAATAATAATAATGCCAATGATGTACCTCAGACTTGGAATATTTTAAAACAATGTATGAAATCTCATTTTGTTCGTCCTTATTACCAACGTGATTTGCGTATGAAACTGCAAACTTTAAAACAAGGTGAAAAGGAGTAGAAGAATATTATCAGGAATTGCTCATTGGTCTAGCATATTGTGATATACATGAGGATGATGAAGATACTTGTGCTAGATTCTTTGGTGGTTTGAATCGTGATATACAGGATATTCTTGATTACAAAGATTGGAACAAGTTCAACCAATTATATCATCTTGCTCTTAAGGCTGAAAGAGAAGTACAGGGA
Source organism: Setaria italica (assembly GCF_000263155.2). Taxonomy (NCBI): domain Eukaryota; kingdom Viridiplantae; phylum Streptophyta; class Magnoliopsida; order Poales; family Poaceae; genus Setaria; species Setaria italica. Next base: position 17,166,625 of record NC_028450.1, on the reverse strand, counting down.
TGTCGTCAGCAACACACTTTCAGGTCCAATCCTGGAAGATCTTTTCCGCAGCAACGTTCCGACATCGACAAGCCCAAGGCTTCTGTTGTCCAGCCGCCAGCGACACCGTCTACTACTACACATGCTTCCGAGGTGAGCAATTTGTCTCTTGTGCAGTCCCAATTGTAGAAGAAAGCTATGGCCCCTGGTGCGTCATCGAAAAGCTCCAACAAAATCGTGTGCCACCGCTGCAAGGGCATTGGACATGTCATGAAGGATTGCCTAAATCGTCGTGCTTACATAGCCACCGCTGATAGAACAGGATATGTTAGTGCTAGTGATGTTGAAGATGAATTGGTTCTTGCTACTAACATTGTTGCAGATGAAGCGAATAACGAGGAGGAGGAGGTTGCCAGGATTCTCTGGCTGCCTCGGCAGGTTATGAGAGCCTTCTTGTGCAGCGGGTGTTGACTTCCCAACTAGGACATGAGGAAGAGAAGCTCCAACGCCGCAATTTGTTCCACATGTTTCTCATCATCAAGGATCGCCATGTTCTCACCATTATTGATAGTGGGAGATGCAACAACTTGGTGAGTTCAGATCTGGTCGAGAAACTTGGTTTGACCACACGTGCACACCCGCATACGTACCAACAACAATGGTTCAACAATAGTGGTAAGACAAAGGTAATTAGATCAGCGCGCGTGCATTTTTCTATTGGCTCATATAATGACTATGCTGATTTTGATGTTGTACCTATGCAATCATGCTCTCTTTTGTGGCCTCATGGGAATTTGATGTTGATGCTTTACACCATGGCAGAACTAATAAATATACTTTTATGCATCAAAACAAGAATATTACTTTCCTTCCTTTATCTCCTGCGGATATTAGGAAACATCATAACCAGTGTGCTAAAATTGTTAAGAAGGATCATGCATTAGTTCCATCTCATGCTACACATAATGGGATTAAGTTAAAAGAGGGTGTTTATCTTGCCACCACTACTGCTACTGCTACCTTATGTGATAATCATGATGCACCTTGCTATACTATGCTTTGTCGAGCTATTTGTGTTACCGATAATCCTATGTGTCGTACTTTGCATCCTGTTGTGCCTAACCTTTTGCAGGAGATTAATGATGGGATGGAGTTGAGAATGACTCCAATTGAAGAAGGGGAGGATTATGAGGACATCGCCATGCTGGACACGCACGAGTCATGGTCTTCCCCAAGTTACAATTCGTCACCAACTCGGTCGTCGCATTCGTTTCAGATTCAACCGACACCCCTACACGATTTCGGCCATATCTCCCTCATACGACATTGAAACAAGGCCTTCTTTGATGCATTGGAACAGGGACGATGATGCCATTCTTTTGGTTCTAGTCCTAGATCTAGAAGGTTTGTGGATCATTCTGTGTGACCATGACAAGGTGCTGCATCACCAGTTTTATGCCAACTTGGCCTTGTATCGTGTCGGGCCTTAAGCCCAAGTTGTGGGAACCTCCCTTCCTAGTCACCCCCAACTCTAGTTTGCCCCTTTTGATATAAACTTAGTAGCTGCTGCCTTAGAAACTCAGGTTTTGTTTAGTTCTAGTTTTCCTTTGAGAAACTGAGATTGATTCGTTGTAACTGTGGCGACATGTCCTTTTATAGTGATCCAGAGCCCCTGTTTTTGTTCTCCTCGACTGTGTTGATTAGTCCTTTCAAATTGAGAGCTTGAACCCTTCTTACTTCATCATATCTGCAATATCAGATTGCGTGTTTACACTTTCTTGCTTGTGTCCTTCGATTCGCTTACAGGGAAAGCCTTCTCGGCGAGGTCAATCAAGTTGTGCTTGGTTGATAACCAACGGAGCAGCGGTGTAGCAGTTGTAGGGATTCGGATCATGTCTGATTAGAAGCCTCGATCGTCAACGTTGAGTCTCCATCAATTGAATTTATCATTACCTTTTGAAAGATCAGGCCAGTGCTACATCAGTCAATCTGCATCTATATTGTCTTCATCTTGATCTTGAAGAAAAAGAATTTTTAACCGACGGGCATGGTGTATGCAGCCCTCGAGCCATTACATGACTAGCTCCACCTATAAGGGTCAACCATTGGTCATCATGACCGTTTGCCAATAGTCAACTCTATCTCTTGCGATAAATTTGGTAACCACCGGACAAGTGCAAAATTTTCAGCCAGGTGCAAAGACATCGGGCTATTACCTCTGTTAACTCCGCTACTGTTACAAAGGGATGGGAGAAGTTACCCCTCCTGTTTACAATGTCATTTACCATCTGCTATCTTCCCTTGTGAAAAAACCCTACCCTCGAGTGCCGCCACAATCCAATATTAGGTTGCGGGCGCCGCCTCCCCCCACCGAGCCCCCGAGTATGTACAGGTGAATAGATGTGCGAGCATCAGGATGGGGAGGAAAGCTGCTAGTTCTAAGGATGTTGAGGGTTCCAAGAAGGGATCCATGAAGGGGAAGGAACCCCAACTGCCACCACCAAAGTATGGAGAGACCAACTAAACTGCGCCGCCGAACCAGGCCATCGCCTGGAAGAGGTCGAGCATGAAGGAGGAGGAGATCCAAGAGCTCGTGATGGCGAAGCTGCTGAAGGACAAGGCCATTGTAGGCTGGAGGTGTGCCCACAGGAATCGGTGGCCATTGGAGACTCACCGAGATGAGACGGTAACCTTCGGGCTTCTTGTTGAGCGGGGTTTTGCTTTGCCCACTTCTAATTTCTTCTGGGTTCTCTTGGAATACTACCATTTGCAATTGGTTCATCTCAACCCCAATAGCATCCTCCATATTTCCATATTTGTGCATCTGTGTGAAGCTTTTCAACGGATTCAGCCCCACTTTGACTTGTTCCGGAAAATATTCTATGTGAAGCCGCAGCCCAGGAAGGAGCACACCGAGGTAGTCAGTGGTACAAGGATCCAGATCCAGGAGAAAAGTAGTAGTCTGTACCTGGACTACCAACCATCGAGTCACATCCTAGGTGGAAAGAAAAGTGGTTTTATGTTGAAGATCATGCGTCAAAGTTGCCTAAGTTCACTGGTCACCGCCCGATGTGGAACAGTAGGTGGATCGACGAGCCGATGACCGGGGAAAGTATGCAAGTATCTGAGCTCCTTGCCAGGATTGCCGATTTGAAGATGAAGGAACTGACAGGCATTGGGGTAGCCTTCAGTTTCTTGAAGAGACGAGTACAGCGCCTATAGCCCCGCCACACGTGGGGTTACGAGTACTCGGGTCTTAAGAACCCGTCCAGCATGTCGCCTAAAGAAATCTCCATTAATGAAGTGATGGAGAGACTAGGGTGTATGTTCAAAAATGCCGAGGATATCCCCAAGGTAGTCGGGGCCTTCAATGTTGTTGGGGTATGAGGTAGGTTACGCTAGCGCAAAACAAAATTTTTGTACCGCGTAAACCAGGAAAACTGCCATATATGGATCATGGCATTACCACTTGACGCACTGGTGCGGAAGATGTAGAATCGCATCGGGGCAGCGAAGTCGATCAGCGTAGTTGAACACGTAGTCGATCATGTACAGCGAGGTCATCCTCGCGCCGCGGCTCGTCGGCGGCTTGTCGTGGCTCGTCGGCGGCTCGTCGTGGCTCGTCGGCAGCTCATCGAAGTGCTGCAGGTGCAACACCTCCAAGATATCCACATGTGCAGGGAGGAAGCATCGCAAGCCAGACTGCTAGGTCCGCGAGTTGCAACAGGGCGAGGGCGTGAGAGGCGCGGGGGCTATGCTTCGGCGAAAAGGTGTAAAATCCTAGGGCGCCCCCACCTCCTCTATTTATAGAGGTTCCTGACGGGCCTCTGGGTCCGAGGCCCATTAGTACTTCTAAACCTGATCCAATTCGGATCCTATTCGAATTGGGCTTCCAGCCCCTTAAGTGTGTGACCCTATGGGTTTGGATACGTATAGACATGGCCCGAGTACTCCTACTCGGCCAAATAGTCGGTAGCGGCCTCTAGCAAGACATGCCAACTCCTATACGCACACGAAAATCATATCAGATGAACCATCACAACATCACATACATGCTATTCCCTTTGCCTCACGATATTTGGTCTAGCTCCAAGCCGACCGCTCTTTCTCGATCATGTGATTCAGAATCCCTTTGTAGGTTAACTTTTAACCATACGTAGCATGGCCATGCATTTCCGGATCCGATCACTCGAGGAGCCCAGAGATATCACTCTCAATTAGAGAGGGGCAAATCCCATCTTGATTGACCATGCCTCACAGCAGGCTTCTTGACAAACCCAAAAACTATCTTTTTAACTACCCTGTTATGGTGTAGTGTTTGATAGCCCCTAAGTAAGTCGATCCACATCTTGAGTACATGCAACAATCTCATGTCTAAGGACAAAGCGTACATGTTGTGTAAAGATAGAACTACTTCTCGTGTTGGGTCAGTCCTAGCACATGTCTCTACATGTGCCTACATTATTAGTTTGACATCTCCATATCCATGACTTGTGAAACATAGTCATCAACTAATACATGTGCTAGTCTAATATTCATGTGTGTCCTCACATGAACTCCGACTAGGGACAACTTTAGAATAACCATACAAGTAAAGAGTTTCACATACAATTCACATAATTGCAAATCAATTCAAGTAGCCTTTAATGGATATTCAAGGAACACAATATAAATCATGGATACAAATAGGATATCATCATCTCTATGATTGCCTCTAGGGCATACCTCCAACAGTCTCCCACTTGCACTAGAGTCAATCTAGAACGTATCTAATACCCATAGCTCTTACATGCGCATCATGTTTAGCTTGCGGGAGAGGCTTTGTCAAAGGATCGGAAATATTCAAATCCGTGTGTATTTTGCATATCTTGACCTCACCCTAGTTAACAAAGTCTTGAATGAGATGAAATCGCTGCATTACATGTTTGTTCTTCTGGTGGTTCCTTAGCTCCTTTGCTTGGGCAATTGCCCCATTGTTATCACAGTAGAGATTCAATGGGTTGGACGTATCCAGGAACACACCAAGCTCAATAAGGAAATTCCTTATCCAAACACCCTCCTTCACGGCTTCCGAAGCTGGGATGTACTTGGCTTTTGTCGTAGAATCGGCCACCATCTCCTGCTTGGAACTCTTCCAACTAACAACACCACCATTTAGCGTAAACACAAATCCTAATTGTGACTTTGAATCATCTCTGTTGGTTTGGAAACTAGCATTGGTGTAACCTGTTACAACGAGCTCCTCCTCACCTCCATAGACGAGGAACATATCTTTAGTCCTTCTTAAGTACTTAAGAATGTTTTTCACTGCCGTCCTGTGACTCTCACCCGGATCAGACTTGTGTCTGCTTGTCATACTTAGTGCATATGGAACATCCGGGCGAGTACTTATCATTGCATACATGATAGATCCGATAGCCAAAGCATATGGCACTCTACTCATGCGATCCCGCTCATCAGCAGTCGAAGGACACTGCGTGTTGCTAAGATGTATGCCATGTGACATAGGCAAGAACCCTTTCTTCGCCTCTTCCATGTTGAACCGTTTCAACACTTTATCAACGTAAGTATCTTAGCTTAATCCTATAAGCCTTCTGGATCTATCTCTATAGATTTTGATGCCTAGAATATATGTTGATTCCCCTAAGTCCTTCATCGAAAAACTATTTTTCAGTGAAGTCTTTACGGACTCAAGCATAAGAATGTTATTTCCAATTAGCAATATGTCATCCACATATAAAATTAGAAATACTACAAAGCTCCCACTTTCCTTCTTGTAAACACAAGACCCTTCTTCATTCTTGGTGAAGCCAAACCCTTTGACCACTTCATCAAAAGGAATGTTCCAACTCCTAGATGCTTGTTTCAATCCATAAATGGATCTCTAAAGCTTGCATACCTTTCCAACAATTTTCGGATCGACAAAACCCTCGGGCTGTATCATATACACATCCTCAGTTAGGTTTCCATTCAGGAAAGCTGTCTTGACATCCATCTGCCATATCTCATAATCAAAATATGCAGCTATAGCTAGAATAATCTGAATGGACTTAAGCATCACTACGGGCGAGAAGGTCTCATCGTATTCAACTTCTTGAACTTGTCGAAAACCTTTTGCGATGAGTCGTGCTTTATAGATGTGAACATTTCCATCCATGTCCTTTTTCTTCTTATAGATCCACTTGCACTCTATGGCTTTAACACCATCAGGTGGGTCAACCAAGCTCCAAACTTGATTGTCTCCCATGCACTCTATTTCGAATTGTATGGCACTCTGCTATTTTTTGGAGTCTGGGTCCATCATTGCTTCTCCATATGTCGTAGGCTCATCATTGTCCAACAGTAATATTTCCCGCATTTCGCGGAGCCTTGCCGACCTTCGTGGTTGTGATGGTGCTTCTCTTGCCATGGGTATCTCAACTTGTTTTGCTACGTTAGCATCACTCGTTGATTCTTGCCCGATCGGCTCATCTCGAACTTCTTCAAGATGCAATGTCTTTCCACTCTTTTCTCCTTTGAGAAACTCTTTCTCTAGGAAAACCCCGTTCCGAGCGGCAAACACTTTTCCCTCTAACCGGTTGTAGAAATAATATCCTAAAGTTTCCTTTGGATATCCCACGAAAATGCACTTATCCAACTTGGGTGTGATCTTGTCCGACTGAAGTTGCTTGACAAACACTTCACATCCCCAAATCTTTAGAAAAGACAAACTGGGAGTCTTTCCAGTCCACATCTCATATGGTGTCTTACATACGGATTTAGACAGTACCCTATTAAGTGTGAAAGCTGCTGTTTCTAGAGCGTATCCCAAAAATGATAACGGTTGGTCCGACTGGCTCATCATTGATCGAACCATGCCCAACAAAGTTCGATTATCTTGCTCGAATACACCGTTTCTCTGAGGTGTTCCAGGCGGCGTAAGTTGTGGAACAATTCCACAACTCTTCAGATGATTGCTAAATTCGTGGCTCAAATACTCGCCTCCACGATTAGATCGCAAGGCCTTAATTTTCTTGCCACACTGATTTTCAACTTCATTCTGAAATTCCTTGAACTTTTCAAAGGTTTTAGACTTATGCCTCATTAAGTAGTTATATCCATATCTACTGAAATCATCAGTAAAAGTTATGAAGTATTGGTACCATCCTCTTGCTGTCGTGCTCATTGGTGCGCATACATCAGTATGTACGAGCTCCAAAGTGTCTAATGCTCTCTTAGGAAAACCTGTGAAAGGTGCCTTGGTCATCTTGCCTAGTAAGCAAGCCTCACATGTCTCGTATGATTCAAAATCAAACGAAGTTAAAAGTTCATCAGTATGGAGCTTTTTCATGCGTTTCTCACTTATATGACCCAAACGACAATGCCATATATAGGTAGTACTCAAATCATTAGCCCAAGGCCTTTAAGCACTTATGTTATAGACAGGTGAACCATCAAGATTTAAAGCAAACAATCCATTCACAATGGGTGCAAAAGCCTTAAACATATCATTCTTAGAGATCACACAACAACTTAAACTAGGAACAAAATAACAATTATTCAATTCCATAATAAATCCTGATGGGAGGTGGAGTTGCATCATTCCGACAATCAACGCAGCAACTCTTGCATTATTCCCCACACGAAAATCAACTTCCCCTCTTTCAACGCTTCTACTTCTTATCATTCCCTACATCAAATTGCAAATATGAGCAACTGATCTGGTATCAAATACCCAAGAATTAATAATTGTATCAGCGAGAAATATGTTGTCTATGACATTAATCACAAGCGTACCTGAGGTGGAAGTATTCTTACTTCCGCCATTCTTCAATAAAGCTAGGTACAGCTTGCAATTTCTCTTCCAATGACTAGGTTCGTGACAATAAAAGCACTCTTTATCTAGAGCAGGTCCAGCTTTAGCCTTGCACGCTTGGTTTGGCTTCGACATTCCAGTCTTACCCTTCTTTTTCTAAGAATTTCCCTTCTTCTTAAAGCTAGGCTTATTCTGTACAGCCATCACATGGCTGCTACTAGCGCTTTACTTAATGTCAACCTCTGCTATTTGAAGCATACCACACAATTCATTCAGATCCTTCTCTGTCCCATGCATATGGTAGTTCGAGATGAAGTTCCCATAGCTAGGCGGAAGAGATGAAAGAATGAAATCAGTGGCCAACTCTTTGCCCATTGGGAAGCCCAGCTTCTTCAATCGCTGAGTGTAACCAACCATCTTGATTACGTGTGGTCCTACTACTGCGCCTTCTGCTAGCTTGCACTCCAGAAAGGCCTTGGACACATTGAACCTTTCAATCCTAGCCTATGTCTGGAACATATCCTTGAGCACCACGATCATATCGTGTGCCTCATGATTTGTTTCGAACTGCATCTGTAGCTCAGGTTCCATGCAAGAGAGCATAAGGCAGCTTACCTCAAGATTGGCATCGAATGCTTTCTTGTAAGCAGCCTTAACGGCAGCAGATGCATCATCAGCAGGTACTTGTAGTAATGGGGTGTCTAGAACATCTTCCTTTTTATCGGCCCTGAGAACAATTCTTAGGTTACGGATCCAATCCGTATAGTTTGTTCCATTCAACTTGTCCTTCTCTAGGACCGAACGCAAAGCAAACGGTGTGGTGTTGCTAGGTGCCATTTAATCTTCAACAAAAGTAATGCAAAATACACTAACACAAACGTATCCATGATACAGCAAATCACATTAAACAATTTAACAGAATCTACTCCCACTAAAATCAATATCCCTCTATTGATACTTAGTGATTCAGGATCCACAACTAACAAGTCTACTAGTGAGCTTTAGCATCACCGCTAGCAAACAAGGTAGATCGGTAAGCAACTTCTTGCTAATCATATCACATATAACTCCTGTTGTTGGGTGACATCTCCATGTCTCGGTGCCCAACCTTTATGCCCCAAGGTCCTTAATCGTTAAGATAACCTTGTTAAGCAAACCAACCCTTATGCATGTAAGTGTCCAACACGAACTCATCTAGTCAAGGAAAACTAGTGGCACCCTAATTTCATAGACCCACCACTAATTGTACAAGACATGGGATGGTGCAAGTTTTAGTTGGAAGGGCATACAAACTTAAACTTTGTGAGGGATCGTTCTACTTCTAACATCACATCATGCGGGAAGTAACACATAAGGAATAGCATTCACACAGTTGTGACACGGTATGGCCCATTTTTTTATGGTGATCTCCATCTCCATAAAACATGTTCACCATGGTGATCTCCATCTCCATGTTCCATGTGCGCCATCCTCCTGGTGATGAGTCCTCCAAGACCTAGAACATGATATTACACCTAATAGCTAGTAATGAAGATTACATAGTTGCTTGGATCATTACAGATTGGTACGCAGACCATTAAATACATTAAGGTGACAACACATATAGCTCCAGCCGTGTTGCCGTACGCGCGACACGTAGGTCACGAAAGAGCTACACACATGCATCACATACACAAAGGGCCATACCGATCACAAAATCATAACATCCTGCATGGCAGAGTTAGGCATTCTAACGTTTCAAACTTCAAAGGCCCAAAACTCCATCTTCCAGGCTGAATTTGGGAAATCTAGTTTAACCAAAAATGGCAAAGCTGTTGAATTTTATGTGTAACTTTTTATGTAGATAAATTTTCATATAAAATTCACCTTGATCCGAGATCGTACCGAAAAGTTACGGCTGTTTTACCGGAGCACACGCATACGGCAAAAATTCTGACCTGGTAGTAGATCCAATCTACTATTGCACATCTCATGTGCCTGGCGTATGATCCTGGGTTTCGATTTGACCAATTACATTGATCTTCGCTCGTTGCAACTGGCATTACGTGTATCAATTAACTCCGATGGCGGAAATCCGACCGGTAGGAGTATGTCATTACACTACCATTGCAGCAAGAATACGAAACCAGATCATAGATCAATCTGAAAACTTGCATATCTCCATATGCACACATCCCAAATCCATAACAAAATAGCTATGGTTCTGATACCACTGTTGGGATACGAGGTAGGCTACGCTAGCGCAAAACAAAATTTTTCTACTGTGTAAACTAGGAAAACTGTCGTATATGGATCACGAGGTAACCACTCGACGCACTGGTGCGAAAGATGTAGAATCGCGTCGGGGCATCGAATTCGATCAGCATAGTCGAACACGTAGTCGATCACGTCGACGTCGAGCAGCTCTTTAGCAGCTCGTCCACGTACAGTGAGGTCGTCCTCGTGTCGCGGCTCGTCGTGGCTCGTCGGCGGCTCGTCCAAGTGCTGCAGGTGCAACACCTCCAAGGTATCCACACGTGCAGAGAGGAAGCGTTGTAAGTCGGACTGCTAGGTCCGCGAGTTGCAACAGGGCGAGGGCGTAGGAGGCGTGGCGGCTATGCTTCGGCCAAAAGGTGTAAAACCCTAGGGTGTCCCCACCCCCTCTATTTATAGAGGTTCCTGATGGGCCTCTGGGTCCGAGGCCCATTAGCACTTCTAAACCTGATCCAATTCGGATCATCCAAATTGGGCTTCCAGCCCTGTAAGTGTGTGACCCTATAGGTTTGGATACTTATAGACATGGCCCGAGTACTCCTACTCAGCCTAATAGTCGGTAGCGACCTCTAGCAAGACGTGCCAACTCCTATACGCACACGAAGATTATATCAGATGAACCGTCAAAACATCACGTACATGCTATTCCCTTTGCCTCATGATATTTGGTCTAGCTCGAAGCTGACCGCTCTTTCTCGATCCTGTGATTCGAAATCCCTTTGTAGGTTAACTATTAACCGTATGTAGCATGGCCATGCATTTCTGGATTCGATCACTCGAGGGGCCCAGAGATATCACTCTCAATCAGAGAGGGGAAAATCCCATCTTGATTGACCATGCCTCACAGCACGCTTCTTGACAAACCTGAAAACTACCTTTTTAACTACCCTATTACGGTGTAGCATTTGATAGCCCCTAAGTAAGTTGATCCACATCTTGAGTACGTGCAACAATCTCAGGTCTAAGGACAAAGCGTACACGTTGTGTAAAGAGAGAACTACTTCTCGTGTTTGGTCAGTCCTAGCACATGTCTCGACATGTGCGTACATTATTAGTTAGACATGTCCATGTCCATGACTTGTGAAACATAGTCATCAACTAATACATGTGCTAGTCTAATATTCATGTGTGTCCTCACATGAACTCCGACTAGGGACAACTTTAGAATAACCATACAAGTAAAGAGTTTCACATACAATTCACATAATTGCAAATCAATTCAAGTAGCCTTTAATGGATATTCAAGGAACACAATATAAATCATGGATACAAATGGGATATCATCATCTCTATGATTGCCTCTAGGGCATACCTCCAACAAATGCTTCCGACCCGCCAAGAGAAGTAAGTATCTGTGGCTGTAGCCCCCGAGTATCTATTCGTTGTTGATCTTCTTTGCCGACTAGTTTCCTTCTATGCAAGGAGATGTATTTGTGTTCTTTTCACCCCTTCCTCCTCTTAGTGGTGATGATAGCTAAAACGCACGTCGTAATTTTGGACTGGGTTGCTCTGTAATTGGGGCCACCCAGGAGGAAGAGGAGGAGGAGGATGAAGAGACCAAGTCCCTCAGCAGCTCTGACACTGATGCTACTGAGGATTTTGTTGTGCAGCTTCGTACTTCAGAGTAGGTCGGAGCATCCTCTGGCGCATCGAAGCGTCGTGCTGAAGATGAGCTTGATGCCAGTTTAGCCCCGCTGCTGATGAGGAGACGGATGGCGGTTGTCAAAAGGCACATTTCGCGTAGTCTTCGCATTGTCGAAGTTGCTCTTCCACCAGTAAAAACCGTCAAGGAAGGGCAAGACCCTGAGGTGCGGGTATGATTAAGCTTGTATAGCAATGCCACAACTATTGATCATGACTTCTTTTTCTTGTAGCGGCCGATGATGTAGCCAAGACAACGAAGATAGCGGCTCATACCGTTCCAACTAAAGTTGCAGCGAGTGGGGAGGACATTAATGCTGGGGATGATCGCAGGCCTCCCGCTACTGAAGTGAACCTTGCATGTATTGAGGTACTCGTAGGGGATGAAGTTAGGACTACACTGGCTGGCAGTACACAGGAAATGCTGCCACTTGCCCTGCCAAGGCTGTCCACCCCCACTGTCCAACGGATGCGGTTGGTGGGGAACCCGTCACTGAAGCTGCGGAGATCCAATAGGTGAGTACTCTGTTGTTATTTTAGTACCCATTTTGTATCGAGTACTTGGTTGTCTTCCTTTTCTTATACTCTATCTTGTGTAGGACATCCTCAAACGTGAACCTTGGTGTATCAGGTTTGTGGTCGACAACTGATGGCGCAAGCCACTCAATTGAAGATCCAGCTCCCGCTCCTACCGCAGTCCTAACTAAGGAGAATCCAGCTCCGACGCCGGAGGCAGGTGCCACATCCTTTATTGCTGCACTAATGGGTGATGTGATCAGCTCGTTGAGAATGCTACGCTGCCAGCTCCCGAGCCCGTTGTGCCTACAGCGCTCCCTGAAGCTGTGCCTGTGGAGAATCTGCCCACGTCGAAGGTCTTGGATGCAATACCTTTCAACGCTACTAATCTCGGAGTCTCTAAGCTTGAGGCTACGCGGACTCTTGAAGTCGTGGCTGCCACAGCTGGGACATCATTTGAGGTAGGGGCATCAGCAGGTTATGAGCTAGTCTCGGTACCCAGCACAAGGAGTGAGTCGGCCACGGAGGGTCTGCTACGGCCTGAGGAGGTCCAGGCCTTCAAGAGCCCCATGTTGGATCCGCAGACGGTGGCTACCATCCTGGAGATGAACCAGCGTGTCGCGTCATATACTGACGTACATTCTGATTTTGGTCTTGTACTTTGCAAGTTGTCTTCTGCGCATCCTCTGATTACTAATTTCTGGTGAATAGGACCTGATCAACCATTCTCGCTGGAATGCTCAATTTCTGCAGGAGCATGGTGAAGCCATGCGCTGGATTGAGGTGCTGGAGAAACAACTGGCCAAAAAATGACTGCAATCCTCCCTGCTTGTGATGAAGTTTGATAGTGCGGCGATGTCCTTCCGAGTGGAGAGGCAAGAGTTTGTGAGTGAAAAAGACCATCTTGTTGCCCGTAACAAGTCGTTGCACCACAAGATTGAAAGTGAGTACTCGCGTTTGCGGCCTCCGTTTGTCTGGAATCTGTAGTCTTTTGATTGACTTCTTGTTTCCATTGCGCAGAATATAAAAACCAAGAAATTGTGCTAAAGTACTCCATCACCAATTGGATGAACGCCTTCTACCGGTTGACCGATCAGCATGATAAGTTGGTGCGATAGGTTGAGAAGATGGAGCATGATCTGGAGAAAAAATCCAAAATGCATCGGGATGGTGAAGTCAGTCTTGTTGAAGCTATGACTACCCTCTGGGCGCAACAAATTGAACTCTAGTAGTGGACTGAGGTGGCTTAGCCTTTGGCTGATATGGTGGAGCCTCCAATTGAAGGCGCAGAACCTTGCGCACTGGTGGAAAAACTCTGAGACGCGCCAGCAAAAATCACCAGCTATATCCAAGGGATGGCGAAGTCTATTTCCAAGCAACTGTTAGGCTTTGTCAAGTCCTTTTACCCCAAGGCCGACCTATCTCCTGTTGTGGAGGGGATCGCCAGGGACTGTACTGATGAAGTCTTCCAGCGGTATTTAGAGGAGGTGGACCCCATCATTGAAGAGGTGGTCAAATACTTGGATGTGCAGTAGTCTTCTTTATCCTTTTTATTTGGTCAGGAAAAAAAATTTAGTCCTATAATGGTATGTCCGTGTAAATAATTTTGAGTCTTAAAGCAATTTATTGCTCTTTGACTAGTTTTCTGCAACATTTTAGTGCATCTCAAACTTTGGTCCTAGTTCTTGCTCGTGCGACCAAGTTGAGTGCCTGCGCACAAGGCTACTGTTGTGAGCCTCTTTGGGGAGCAATTTGTCGAGTGCTTGGGTACTCGAGCTATCCGGTAGTAGTTGACAAGTAGTTTCTCCAGGATTCTTCGTTATAGGGCTTTTTTCCTTGATGCTTCTGCGTGAACAACTTCCATTATTACTGCTTTGTTAGGAGGGACACATGGGACTATTGTTCTCCCTAGCCTGGTATACGAGTAGTCTTTTGATTCCGAGGGAGATTGCAAGACGAAGGCCGTGTAGCAGTACTTCGTACTCGGCTTCATTTTTTGAGACTTCCCAAAAGATTTGTAGTACATTTTTGAGTTGGTCTCCTTTTGGGGAAATGAGGAGCACACCTGCTGATGAGGACACCACGAGTACATCTACACCAGCAGCACCTCAGGCGCCTCCAGTTGCTCCTCCACCTCAGGCGCCTACAGTTGCTCATCCAGTTGGGCCAATCACTCGAGCCCGTGCGAGAGAATTAAACTTCATCATGCTGTTAAGGAACGAAGGCCCATCGGAATAAGAAGATGGCCCAACAGGGCAGCCCAGGTGGGGCGCCTAGGGTTGGGCGCCGTGACCCCTTCGGACTCCAGGGGCTGCGCCCCCTTTATTTAGTCCGAGTCCTTTTTGTTTACGACTTGAGTTTTGTTTTACATCTAGCTTTAGCTACTCTTGAACACGCGCAAATACGCGCTGTCCTTGTGATTCAGAACTCCACCTTCGAGTGATATTTAGATTGCTCGCCTCTGTTTCTTGTTCGTTCTTCGATTGCGGACAGGAATCGATCTTCGTGATCAGGCTGATCTCGCACCGGCGAGGTTGGTAACCATCGGGAGTTGGTTCAGCGATTGCATTGGCGCTTCGGGTTCGCTCGTCGTAGTCGGATCGTGAGGGTCTACTTCCACCAAGTCGAATTTATCTCCACTCACCGAAAGATCGGGCACTCCGACTCTATCAAGTGGTATCAGCTTTCCAGGTTGATTGGTGAGTTTTACCGAGTGTTTTTCCCTTCCTACAGTCCACAAAAACCAAAACAAATTTTTTCAGGTTAGATCCTTTGTCCCAGCAACCGTTTAGCCTCGCACATTCTTTCAATAAGTGTCTTTGTTGAATTTGTGTGCCTACTCGTTCAATTGTTGCTGGTTACTTGTGTTTAATCTCTTGTTTCTCGTTTTTTCATCTAACCCTAGTTTTCACCGCCGCTGCCGTTCCGCTGCTCGCCAACCCTACCAACCGCGCCCACCGCACCTCCCCCCGCGACAACCGCGCCGCGCCATCCCACTACTCCGATCGCCCCTCCCCTGTCAAAAAAAAAAGATCGAAAGCAATCAGAAAAAAAAAGGAAAGTGCAAACAAAAAAAGGAAAGAAGCAAAAAAAAAAGACGACGAAGAATCCAACAGGGAGAAGGAAGGTGATTCGGATTTGTTTCGTTGGAACCTCCCTTTGCGCGCGCCGTGACTCCTCCTGGGTCACGACTCTCTGGGGTAAATTCCCCCCCCCCCCACGCATTCCGTGCCAGCCTTTCAAATCCGTATCTCTCTTTCTTGGTCCTTTATTATTCTGAGGTTCGCCTTACTCTAGAGAGAGAGAGAGAGAGAGAGAGAGTGCCGCAATTTGATATTTGCGATCCTCTGTGTTCATATTATCAGTTTTGGGGCACCCTCTGTGAAAAAAAAACAGAAATAAAAAAAAAAAGAGGTGCGCCCTCTCCACCTTGCCTCTGTTCTTTCGCTTTTTCCTTGTTACCAGCAACTCTTGTTACGTGTTTGGCACTATCTTTCAACTTTGCATTATTGTTTGATTGTGCTAATCCTTCATTTGAGTGCAGCCTTCCCAGAACTCCACATAGTTCTACGACGAGCATATTTTGTTTCTCCAGGCAATCGCTCCTCCAATCTTTCGTGAGTTCCACCGGTTGGTTGCAGTTCGCCCCTGTGTGCGTGGTAAGAACGGATAAGAATTTGATAACAGCACTAGTGTGAGCTGTTACACCCCTATTTTGTCGTCGCTTGTGTTCTTGTCTTTGCGCTAACCATGGCAGATGATGTCGACGCGGGGGCTAACCAGCTGCAGGGCATACGGGCGCAAGTTGAAGGGCTTGTCACCGACATTCAGACGATTCATGAACGGCTGGACTCGACGATCTCCTCGACGACCGAGCGGTGTGATCAGCTCGACCTTGCACAGACGGCCGCTAAGGCCACACTCGACTCAGTTGTGGCAAGACTCGATGCATTGCACACTACAGTCGCAGAGTTGCAGCAGGGTTATGGTGGTGACTCGGACCAGGACGATGGCGACCGCCGAGGCCGTGCCCACCGCGTGCCACGCCGTTCCGGTGGTAATGATTCCTTTTCCAAGATTAAATTTAAAATTCCACCTTTTAATGGCAAATATGATCCTGCTGCATATCTTGATTGGGAATTAGAAGTTGAACAGAAATTTTCATGCCATGATATTCTTGCTAATTCTCAAGTTAAAGCTGCTATTAGTGAATTTACTGATTTTGCTTTAATTTGGTGGCGTGAATATAAACACAAACATCCCAATACCATTCCAACCACTTGGGAGCAATTAAAAACTGCTATGCGCCACAGATTTGTGCCTTCTTATTATGCTCGCGATTTGCTTAATAAAATGCAACGTTTTCAGCAAGGTTCCAAATCTGTTGAGGAATATTTCCAGGAATTACAAATAGGCATGATTCATTGTGGGTTATTGGAGGAAAACGATGCTGCTATGGCACGTTTTCGTGGTGGTTTGAACCGCGAAATTCAGGATATACTTGATTATAAGGACTACACAGATAAGACAACATTATTTGAATATGCTTGCAAAGCTGAACGTGAAGTGCAGGGACGCCGCTCGAAGACATATTCTAACTCTTTTGCAGGAAGAAGCTCGACATCCAACTCCGCCCCCGCTCTCCCTGCGCCACCCACGCCCACCACTACACCGCGCGAGCGAACGGCCAAACCTGCAAGCGCTGCCCCTTCCACAGGCGCCGCCCCTCCCACAGGCCGTACACGGGATATTCAGTGTCATCGTTGCAAAGGATTTGGCCATGTGATTCGGGATTGTCCGAACAAGCGCACTTTGCTTCTTCGTGATGATGGTGAGTACTCTTCCGCTAGTGATTCTGAAGATACTCGACATGCGATGCTTGCCACTGACCATGCAGCTATGGAGGTACATGTCAACCCGGGTGACGCCGATAGGTATGAAAGTCTTGTTGTGCAGCGTGTTCTTAGTACACAGGTTGCCCCGTCCGAGAAGAATCAGCGACACACTCTTTTCCATACCAAGGGCGTTGTGCAGGAGCGGTCGATTCGCATCATCATCGACAGCGGCAGCTGCAACAATTTGGCGAGTACCACGCTGGTTGAAAAGTTGTCTTTACCCACTCGTAAGCATCCACATCCATATCACATTCAATGGCTTAATGATGGTGGGAAAATTAGAATTACTCGATCAGTCCGTGTTCCTTTCTCCATGGGTGCTTATTCTGATTTTGTCGATTGTGATGTTATTCCCATGGAAGCATGCTCTCTGTTACTTGGGCGACCTTGGCAATATGATACTGATAGCTTGCATCATGGTCATTCAAATCACTATTCTTTCATGTTTAAGGGTCAGAAAATAATTATACATCCAATGACACCTGAACAAATTCTTAAAGATGATCTTGCTAGAGCTGCGAAAACTGCTAAACAACTTGAACCATCGACATCTCTTAATTCTGAAATCAAGTTGAATGCTCCTGTTTTGCTTGCCACACGTGCTGATTTTGATGAGTTATGCGATGCTCCTTTGCCATGCTATGCCCTTATATGCTCTAGTGTGCTCGTTTCACTTGATGATGCACCATCTTTGGATATTCCCCCTGCGGTTGCTAACATTTTGCAGGAGTACGCTGATGTCTTTCCAAAAGATTTGCCACCGGGTCTTCCACCACTTCGTGGCATTGAGCACCAGATCGACCTCATTCCCGGTGCACAGCTTCCGAACCGCGCACCGTACCGTACAAATCCGGATGAGACGAAGGAAATCCAGCGCCAGGTACAGGCGTTGCTTGACAAGGGTTATATTCGTGAGTCTCTTAGCCCTTGCTCCGTTCCTGTGTTACTTGTTCCAAAGAAAGATGGCTCATGGCGTATGTGTGTAGACTGTCGTGCTATTAATAACATTACCATTCGCTACCGATACCCTATACCACGCCTTGATGATATGCTAGATGAGCTTAGTGGTGCCATTATTTTCACTAAGATTGATTTGCGTAGTGGCTACCATCAGATTCGCATGAAATTAGGTGATGAATGGAAAACGGCTTTTAAAACGAAATTTGGGTTATATGAATGGTTGGTTATGCCGTTTGGTTTGACAAATGCTCCCAGCACATTTATGCGTTTGATGAATGAAGTTCTGAGGCCCTTCATAGGATTGTTTGTAGTTGTCTATTTTGATGATATCCTCATTTACAGCAAGTCTATGGAAGAGCATTTAGAACATTTGCGTGCTGTTTTTGATGCATTGCGTGCGGCCCATTTATTTGCTAACCTCGAAAAATGCATGTTTTGCACACAACGTGTCTCGTTTCTTGGCTATGTTGTTACTCCACAGGGCATTGAGGTGGATAGCAGCAAGATTGATGCCATTCGGGAGTGGCCTACACCGACAACGGTCACACAAATTCGAAGCTTTCTTGGCCTTGCAGGTTTCTACCGCCGGTTTGTTCGTGATTTTAGCTCCATTGCAGCGCCTCTACATGAGCTTACAAAGAAGGATGTTCCCTTTGCTTGGAGTGATTCGCAAGAGGTTGCGTTCAGCACCTTGAAAGATAAGTTAACCAATGCTCCTCTCTTGCAGTTGCCTGATTTTACTAAAGTGTTTGAGCTTGAATGCGATGCTAGCGGTATTGGGCTAGGTGCTGTTTTGTTACAAGAAGGAAAACCGGTTGCTTACTTTAGTGAGAAATTAAGTGGTGCTAGCTTGAATTATTCTACTTATGATAAGGAGCTTTATGCTTTAGTGCGCACTTTGCATACTTGGCAGCACTACCTTTGGCATCGCGAGTTTATAATTCATTCTGATCATGAGGCTTTAAAACATATTCGTACCCAAACAAACCTGAACCGTCGTCATGCTAAATGGGTAGAATTCATTGAGTCTTTCCCTTACATTATTAAACACAAGAGCGGGAAGGAAAATGTCATTGCTGATGCTTTGTCTCGTCGCTATACCATGCTGTCACAGTTAGATTTTAAAATCTTTGGCTTGCAAACTGTGAAGGATCAATATGTGGATGATGCTGATTTTAAAGATGCTTTCGCCCACTGTATTCATGGCAAACCATGGGGCAAATTTCACATACAGGACGGGTTCCTGTTTCGCGCTAACAAGCTGTGTGTTCCAGCTAGCTCGGTTCGTCGTTTGTTGTTATAGGAAGCGCATGGAGGCGGTCTCATGGGGCACTTTGGCGTCTACAAGACGCATGAAGTGCTGGCTGCCCACTTCTTTTGGCCCCGGATGCGCGCTGATGTTGAGCGCCTTGTTGCCCGCTGCACTACTTGCCAGAAAGCTAAGTCACGATTAAACAACCATGGTTTGTACATGCCTTTGCCTGTTCCTACTTCCCCTTGGCTTGATATTTCTATGGACTTTGTTTTGGGATTGCCTAGAACTAAGAAGGGGAGGGACAGTATTTTTGTGGTTGTTGATCGTTTCTCCAAAATGGCTCATTTTATACCTTGTCATAAGACTGATGATGCTAGCAATGTTGCTGAATTGTTCTTTCGCGAGATTATTCGTTTGCATGGTATTCCAAATACAATAGTCTCTGATCGTGATGCTAAGTTTCTCAGTCATTTTTGGAGATCACTATGGAATAAAATGGGAACTAAATTGTTGTTTAGCACCACTTGTCACCCTCAGACTGATGGACAAACTGAGGTGGTTAATCGAACCTTGTCCACTATGCTTAGGGCTGTTTTAGATAAACACTTGAAACGTTGGGAAGATTGCTTGCCTCATGTTGAGTTTGCTTATAATCATGCAACGCATTCTTCTACAAAGATGTGTCCTTTTCAAGTTGTTTATGGTTATATTCCTCGGGCGCCTATTGATTTGTTTGCACTTGATGCCGAGGACACCCCACACATAGATGCCGCTGCACATGTTGATCAAATGATTAGCTTGCATGAGCAAACTCAACAAAACATTGCTGCTGCTAATGCTAAATATCAGGTTGCGGGTAGTAAAGGGAGAAAACATATTACTTTTGCACCGGGTGATCTGGTTTGGTTGCATTTGAGGAAGGATCGTTTTCCTACCTTACGTCGTTCTAAATTGATGCCACGTGCTGCTGGTCCTTTTAAAGTGCTAACCAAGATTAATGATAATGCTTATATCCTTGACCTGCCTGCGGAGTTTGGTGTTTCCACGAGTTTTAATGTTGCAGATTTGAAACCGTATGTGGGCGAGGATGAGGAGTTGCCGTCGAGGACGACTTCAGTTCAAGAAGGGGAGGATGATGAGGACACCACGAGTACATCTACACCAGCAGCACCTCAGGCGCCTCCAGTTGCTCCTCCACCTCAGGCGCCTACAGTTGCTCATCCAGTTGGGCCAATCACTCGAGCCCGTGCGAGAGAATTAAACTTCATCATGCTGTTAAGGAACGAAGGCCCATCGGAATAAGAAGATGGCCCAACAGGGCAGCCCAGGTGGGGCACCTAGGGTTGGGCGCCGTGACCCCTTCGGACTCCAGGGGCTGCGCCCCCTTTATTTAGTCCGAGTCCTTTTTGTTTACGACTTGAGTTTTGTTTTACATCTAGCTTTAGCTACTCTTGAACACGCGCAAATACGCGCTGTCCTTGTGATTCAGAACTCCACCTTCGAGTGATATTTAGATTGCTCGCCTCTCTTTCTTGTTCGTTCTTCGATTGCGGACAGGAATCGATCTTCGTGATCAGGCTGATCTCGCACCGGCAAGGTTGGTAACCATCGGGAGTTGGTTCAGCGATTGCATTGGCGCTTCGGGTTCGCTCGTCGTAGTCGGATCGTGAGGGTCTACTTCCACCAAGTCGAATTTATCTCCACTCACCGAAAGATCGGGCACTCCGACTCTATCACCTGCGCCAGCTCCTTCGAGTTTGAGGGAACCGTCGAAGTACATTACCCAGTTTTCTGGCCTCTCGACTGGTGTTGGCACTTGGTTTTCTGTCCATTTAGCCATGAAGTCAACCAAAGCCTGAGATTTGATAGTTGTCCTTGGTTTGAAATCCAAAGATAGGGCTCCAAGCTCTACTGCCCATTTGGAAATTCTACCGTGGCATCTCTATTGTGGAGGATTTCACCGAGCGGGAAGTCGGTAATGACTATAATGCTGTGCTCTTGAAAATAATGTCGTAGTTTCTGTGAAGTGAGCAAGATTGCATAAAGCAGCTTCTATATTGGTGGGTACCAGGTTTTGGAGTCGGAGAGTACTTCGCTGACGAAGTATACGGGTCTCTCGACTTTATAAACGTGGCCTGGTTCAGACCATTCGACTACTATTGCGGTGCTGATGACGTGAGTAGTAGCCGCTATGTATAGGAGTAAGTCCTCGTTTGGAGATGGAGCAGTGAGGATTGGTGGTTTTGACAGAAAGTCTTTAAGTTGCGTCAATGCTTTGTCTGCCTCTTCTGTCCATTTAAACTTGTCCTGTCATTTGAGAAGCTTGAAGAAGGGTAGACCTCGTTCTCCCAGTCTTGAGATGAATCGATTAAGGGCTGCCATGCAGCCCGTGAGTTTCTACACATCCTTGATGCTAGCTGGTGCATGCATATTTTTGATGGCAGATATTTTCTCTGGATTGGCCTCAATGCCGCGATGGCTAATGATGAAACCAAGTAATTTGCCGGAAGGTACTCCAAAAACGCATTTGGTAGGGTTAAGCTTCCATTGGAAAGCTTGTAGGCTTGAGAAGGTTTCCTTCAAATCGACGATTAGATCCTCCTAATTTCTTGTTTTGACGACTATGTCGTCTACGTAAGCTTCTACATTACGATGCAATTGCTTTTCGAAGCACATCTGTATAGCTCATTGGTAAGTTGCCCCTACGTTTTTTAGTCCAAATGACATTGTTTTGTAGCAAAAGGCCCCAAATGGAGTGATGAAGGCTATCTTAGCTTGATCTTCTTCTTTGAGGCTTATCTGATGATAACCCGAGTAACAGTCGAGAAAGCATAGCAAATCGCACCCAGCAGTAGAGTCGACTACTTGATCGATCCTGAGTAGTCCAAAGGGGTCTTTTGGACAATGTTTGTTGAGGTCCGTGTAATCGACGTACATTCTCCATTCGTTGTTTTTCTTGCGAACGAGTACAGGATTGGCTAGCCAATTAGGGTGAAAGACTTCTTTGATGAACCCTGCTGCGAGTAGTTTGGCTAGCTCTTTTTTTATTGCTTCTCGTCTATCTTGGGTGAACCTGCGGAGGCGCTGTCATTTTGGGGTAGCTTTGGGATCAACGTTTAGAGAGTGCTCAATCAGTTCCTTGGGCACACTAGGCATGTCAGCTGGTTTCTAGGCGAAGATATCATGGTTTGCCCGAAAAAAACTGATGAGCACGGTTTCCTATTTAGGGTCTAGTCCTGTTCCAATCAAAGCTGTTTTAGAAGAGTCGCCAGTTTGGAGATCAACTATTTTGAAGTCTTTCTCATTTGTTGGCTTCACCTTTGCTGACCATGGCTTATTTTCTGGTATTTCGAGTTCTGTTGTGTGAAGTTTCTTTGAAGCTGTGAAAACTTGTTGCATAGGGCTGGGTGCTTGAGAGGTTGCGGCAATCTCCACTGCTTCGGTGTCGCACTCGTAGGATCGCCGTAAATCTCCTCGTAGCGTTAGTTCTCCCTTGGGCCCTAGCATTTTGAGTACTAGGTAAATGTAGTGTGGTATAGCCATAAACTTAGCCAGAGCTGGTCTCCTGAGTATGACGTGGTAAGATGTCTCGAAGTCGGCGACTTCAAATCTAATGTACTCGGTTCGGTAGTGTTCCTTAGTTCCGAAAGTGACTGGCAGGACGACTTGTCCTAGTGGTATGGTTGTGTTTCTTGGTACGATTCCGTAGAAGGGTGAGTCTGTTGGAGTCAGCATGTCCGTGACGTCAAGACACATTTTCCTTAGTGTTTTTGCGAAAATGACGTTGAGTCCACTTCCGCCATCGATGAGTACTTTTGTCAATTTTGAGCCTGCAACGACAGGATCGAGTACTAGGGGAAATCGGCCTAGTTCTGGGAATTTTGTCTACTGGTCCCTTATGCTGAAGGTTATGGGTACCTCTAACCATTTTAGCGGTGCTGGATCTGTTAGTTCGATGGCCATGATTTCCCTGAGTACCAGTTTACTGGACCGCTTGGATGCGGTGCCTGGGATTCCACCAAAAATGACGTTAACTGTTTTGGAGGCGGTCTAGAAATCGCCTTCTCCTTCTTTGTCGTTGTGGACCTTGTTTTTACCTTTATCTTTTTCCTTGTTGTACTCCTCAGGAGGTGGTGGTGCGGGAAAATCTTGCATTACTCGACGCATGCTGTAGCAGTCTATTGCTGAGTGTTTGCTAATCGGGTGCCATAGGCACTATTTTTTGAGTAGTTCGGTGAAGCTTGGCCCATCATCGGTTTTGCGGGATCCCTTCTTCCCTGAGTTAGTCATGGAAGCGATGGTGTTGTCGTATTTTCGTTTGCAATTTTGATTACTCGAAAAGTTGTTTCGAGTGTCACTATGTCAGTTTCTATCCTGGTCATGGTTGTTATTGTCGCGCCCGTGGTTGCGATGAGAGCCGAACCGTTCTCGCTCTTTGTCTTCTTCATCTTCCCATTGTTGCACCATGACTTTGAGATCCTTGACATTGGTTGGTCGTCGTCTGCCGAAGTCTTGGTATGTTCGTCGATCATAGAGGCCATTTTGGAAGCACTCGATGACGTCTGTTTCTGAAATGTCGACTATAGTGGCCTTCTTTTCGAAGAATCATCGTAAGTAGTCCCGTAGTGTTTCGCCTTCTTTCTGTTTTACTTGACTTAGGTCAATCTTGTTGCCTGGTCTAGTCATGGAGCTAGCATAGTTGTTGGTGAAAGCTTTTGTCAAGTCTTCCCAAGAGTCGATTGATCTATGCTTGAGTGACTCCAGCCATGTTAGAGGCGTAGGTTCCATGCATATGGGGAAATGGATGACTTTGGTGTCGTTATTGCCTCTGGTTGCCTGGACTGCTAATGAGTAACATCGGAGCCATTGAATTGGATCTTGCTTACCATCATACTTAGTGATTCCTGTTGGCTTAAATTTTTTGGGTAATCTTGTCCTCATTACTCGAGTTGTTTAGGCAGGGAAGTGGTTGTAATTGTCGACTTCTCGCTCGCATCGACTATTGATTATTTCCCATTGATCGCTGAAATTTGATACTTCATGAATTTTTCGAACATGGCGAGGACTTTTTGCGGAATTGGTGCAGCTGACCTCTCCAATATCTTTTTGTCGCACTGGAGCGTCGTGTTTGCTCGGTCCTTGGCTATGTTGCCTTGGTTGGTTGACTACTTCATTGTTATTTCTTTGTGCTTCGTGGAAGCCATTGTTGACTGCAGCACCTCTACTGCCCTCTTGATGAGCTGTAATGCGAGGAACAGATGGGATTGGTGATTCCTTATCGAGTAGCCTGTAAACTTGTTCTGCAAGTTGTGCAATTAGTCTGTTGCCTCGCTGCGCAAGTTGAGCTGTTATTTTGTTGTCTTTGTCTCGAGGTATGAGAGTGGATATAGGGTTGATTGAGGCAATTGTTGCGAGTGGAGTGTTGTGCTCTTGAGCCTGTACTGCGTCAAATGCTCTTTCAAGGTTTGTGATGGGAATGTTTGTAGCCAGCATTTGTCGGCATTTAGCCCGAGTAATATTGCGCATCCTTCTTTGGTTTCTTTGATCGGAAGTTTCATCTTGTGGGGCATTAGCTGATGACTCGTCCTTTGAGACATTGTTAAGTTGTGCTATCCGTTGAGAGGTTCTCTATTGGCTAGTACCCATGTTGTTATTTTAAGTAATGACAAGACTTCTCTATCTGCGTAGTAGCTTCCAGAGCTTGATGTTGTGATTTCTGTTGAACTATCCTTGGGCTGGTCCTGATAGCGGGATCTCTGGGATGTAGTCCGAGTCGGAGTCGTCATCCTTGTCCTCCCTGTATTCGAGTTGAGTTCGAGTGAGGAGACCTTGGTAGACTTTGGCTGCATTGCGGAGTCCGTATGGGAACCGTTTTGGAGTCAAAGTCAGTTTGTGAAGTGACTGGGATCGAGTAGTCCGAACTGGGTTCGAGTCCTTAGTGTAGTTGAACTTGGTGTTGTTGATTTTGAAATTTCGGTTTTTCCTGACCGAATCCTCTGTTTTCGGCTGAAAAAGGCTTTTGTCAAGAGATTTTTCTTCTCTTGGATGTTGACAATTTGGCGCTAAAACGATCCAGCGTCATTGGCGATACAGAGCCAAGATCCGAAAATGAAAGTTGCGCCTGCCTCGAAGGTGAAAACAGGCTTGATAACGACAAGTGCCATCGAGCTCGCGCAGAGAAACTCGACGACTCCCCCTACCTGGCGCGCCAACTGTCGGTGTTTTAGACCGGCAACCCGCCTAGGGGGTAGCCTAGGTGGTCTTTTGTGCGGTAAGGGCCGTCGAGAATCAAGGAGTCAATGGTGACGCAAGGAACACGATTCAGATAGGTTCGGGCTGCTAGATCGCGTAATACCCTACGTCCTGTGAGTTGGTTGTATTGAACTTGGATGATTGGAGGAGTTGTCTTTGAGGGGGTCCCTGCCCGCCCTTATATACTCGAGAGGGCAGGGTTACAAGTTTGAATCCTAGTTGGGTACGATTATAGAGTTATACTCGGTGTAGACCGAGTAGTTTCCATATGCACACCTAACTAGTCCGAGTGGGATACGCTTCCTGTCGCGTAGCCCCCTAGTCTTGATTGTGTCTGAGTACGTCCCTTAGTCGGCCGCACAGGGCCTACTCGTGGGCCTGGGATGTATGCCCGACAGGTGGCGGTGGTAGTGGCCCAGAGTGGGGCTGGGAAGGTGGAGAGAGGGTCGGGGAAGGCTTTGCGGTGCTCGAATTGCAACAGGAGTGGCCGGAGGTGGGTGCTCCACGAGCGACGTCAATGACGGGCGGTGGGATTTCGGGCAGGCAGCCGGCGAGCATGGGCAGGGGCTTTTATAGCCGGCAAAGGAGAGGCAGAGGGAGTGGGATGCTGAGGCGAGGGTCTTTGCGCATTGGGCGGCGCTGCGGTGGCCGAGTGGTGGCGGCAGTGGGCACGTGCGCACAAATGACCGGCAGTAGCGTGGCGAGGCAGCGGTTGGCCGGCAAGGATCTTGCCGTGCAGAGGGAAGGATAGCGCATGCGGTGAGTGGCCAGCTGCGGCGCTTGTTATGTCGTTCTTTGGCTGGTGGTTGGGTAGCGCGACGGTGGCAGGCATCAGGCGCTGTGTGGCGCCAGCGAGTTCACCGTGGCGTGCTGACCGCGCCCAGACGCACATGGTCAACGCGTGTGGCACGTGAGGGGGTGATCTTCTGTGCACTCTCAAAGATTGATCTACACGGTGCAAACTCCAAATGTAAAAGTTTGAGACCAAACTATAGACTCCAACTTCTATAAAGGCCAACAGGTGAAAAACTTGATAGATTTGGAGATAAAATCGTGTGAACTTTTGTAGAATGCCGATCAAACTAATTTTGAATTTGATTTGAAATTAGACGAAACTTCAACCCAGTTTTTGAGCACCTTCCACTCAAAATCAGAAAAAAGTGCTAATTATGAGGGAATTGAGGTTGATCAAGCTAAGGTAGAAGCTATTTAGGGATGGTCTGTACCAAAGACTATTACACAAGTGCGGAGTTTCCTAGGACTTGCTGGTTTCTATCACCGTTTTGTGAAGGACTTCAGCACCATTGCTGCACCATTGAATGAGCTTACGAAGAAGGGAGTGCCATTTAGTTGGGGCAAAGTACAAGAGAACTCCTTCAACATGCTAAAAGATAAGTTGACACATGCACCCCTCCTCCAACTTCCTGATTTTAATAAGACTTTTGAGCTTGAATGTGATGCTAGTGGAATTGGATTGGATGGTGTTTTGTTACAAGAAGGCAAACCTGTTGCGTATTTTAGTGAACAATTGAGCGGGCCTGTTCTGAATTATTCTACTTATGATAAGGAATTGTATGCTCTTGTTCGCACATTAGAAACATGGCATCATTACTTGTGGCCCAAAGAATTTGTTATTCATTCTGATCATGAATATTTGAAGCATATTCATAGTCAAGGAAAATTGAACCGTAGACATGCTAAGTGGGTTGAATTGAATCTTTTCCTTATGGTTGAATTGAACCTTTTCCTTATGTTATTAAGCACAAGAAAGGGAAAGAAAATATTATTGTTGATGCTTTGTCTAGGAGATATACCTTGCTTAATCAACTTGACTACAAAATCTTTGGATTAGAAATAATTAAAGACCAATATATTTATGATGCTGATTTTAAAGATGTGTTGCTGCATTGTAAAGATGGGAAAGGATGGAACAAATTCATTATTAGTGATGGGTTTGTGTTTAGAGCTAACAAGTTATGCATTCCAGCTAGCTTCGTTCGTTTGTTGTTGCTGCAGGAGGTGCATGGAGGTGGCTTGGTGGGGTATTTTGGAGCAAAGAAAACGGAGGACATACTAGCTGGTCATTTCTTTTGGCCAAAGATGAAAAGAGATGTGGAGAGATTTGTTGCTCATTGCACGACATGTCAAAAGGCTAAGTCACGGTTAAATCCACACGGTTTATATTTGCCTCTACCTGTTCCTAGCGCTCCTTGGGAAGATATTTCTATGGATTTTGTGTTGGGTTTGCCAAGGACTAGGAAGGGACGTGATAATGTGTTTGTGGTTGTTGATAGATTTTCTAAGATGGCACATTTCATACCATGTCATAAAACCGATGATGCTACTCATATTACTGATTTGTTCTTTCGAGAAATTGTCCGTTTGCATGGTGTGCCCAACACAATTGTTTCTGATCATGATGCTAAATTTCGTAGTTATTTTTGGAAGACTTTATGGGGAAAACTAGGAACTAAGCTTTTGTTTTCTACTACATGTCATCCCAAAACTGATGGTCAAACTGAAGTTGTAAATAGAACTTTGTCTACTATGTTAAGGGCTGTTTTAAAGAAGAATATTAAGATGTGGGAAGATTGTTTGCCTCATATTGAATTTGCCTATAATCGTTCGCTGCATTCTACTACAAAGATGTGCCCATTTCAGATTGTGTTTTGTTTCTTGCCTTTTCCTTCTTCTGAAAAACTAAATTTTAATGCTACTAAGCGTGCTGAATTGATATTGAAACTGCATGAAACAACTAAAGAAAACATAAAATGTATGAATGCTAAATATAAGTTTGTTGGTGATAAAGGTAGAAAGGAACTAATTTTTGAACCTGGAGATTTAGTTTGGTTGCACTTGAAAAGGATAGGTTTCCTGAATTGAGAAAGTCTAAATTGATGCCTAGGTCTGATGGACCATTTAAAGTGTTAGAGAAAATTAATGATAATGCATATAAGCTCGATCTGCCTGCAAATTTTTAGGTTGGTCCTACATTTGACATTGCAGATTTGAAGACATATTTGAGAGAAGAAGAGCTTGAATCAAGGACGACTCAAATGCAACAAGGGGAGGATGATTAGGACATCACCATAAACGAAACATCCACACCGACACCAGTACTAGTTTTTGGTCCTATTACTCGCACCCGTGCTCATCAACTTAATCATCATGCAAGTTCACTCTTGAGTTCCTATCCATCATATGTAGACCATGGAGACATGTGCACTCTTGTTTCGGTTAGGAACCACGGACAAGACCGAAATGGAAAAGGATTCGCGCAGGCTGGATTTGGATTGTAGGATAGCACCAACTTGTAATGATCACCACGGTTGCATACAAACTTGGATTGGGGCGTTAAAGTACTTCATGGAATCCTTATGAAGTCTATTTTCATATGGATTTGGACTCAAGTCTATATCTATTCTGAGGCAGCTGCAATTACCAAATTACTACTGATAGGTTTTCTGTCCAAAGGTGTTGCGTCACCTTATTTTAGCCCAATGGGCCGTGTATCAAGTCGGGTCCATTAGGGACGCATCCTAGGGTTGGAGCATGACCCCAACACCCTGGTGGTCGAAATCCCACCTTCATATACCTCTTAGCCACCACCAAGAATAGTTGGGTTTGTTTAGATTAAGTTTAGCTTTTGCTACTTGCTTGTAAGCACGCGTGCTGGATCAGCCGCCTGTCTTCTTATCTTTGGAACCCTGTCATTATTGAGATTGAGTTTGAAACCTTCATGTTCATCTAGTAAATTCAGTACTTGTTATACTTATTCTTGTTAGTTCCTCGATTGCTTGCAGGATGAGTGCCCTAGTGGCTGGGTGACGCGCTCCACAAGATCGCGACAGCCATTGGAGGTGGTGTATCGGTTGATAAGGCGCAGTGTCCTTGGAAGGCTGTAGTCGGGCTGTGAACGTTGTCTCCATCCACCAATCAAGGTATCCCATGCCCTCTCATCAAAAGATCGGAAACATACCCTAGCAGGTTCCTATCACTTGCTCTAGCAACTTCTTCAATTGCTTCTTCAGTTCATCTAACTCATCGGCTGACATCCGGTATGGCCTCTATGCTACCGGTCCTGCACCGGGTATCAAGTCAATCATGAACTCCAATCCTGATCTAGGGGTAGTTCTGTCAGTTCTTCTGGAAACACGTCGGGGATCTCACACACCACGGGTACCTCTTCAATGGTCTTGGGGTTCAAGTTGCATATCATCGGGGCTGTCTTGGGGTACAATAGCTCAAACTGTACTTGAACTCTGCTCGGATGTTCCAATATGACAAAGCAGGGGTTACACGAAACCAGCCCCTTGTGCTTGAAGACTTCAACACTGTCAAATCTGCTAGTTACTGATGCTTTTCAATCACCAACGGAACTGCCTTGCAGTCTAGGGTGCTCCTGACCTCTCCGAGGGGAGAACTAGTTATAATAGGACTTGGTCAAGGCATAGTGGGGAGAGACCGTTCTTCCACAAACTTGGTCAAAACATAAGAAAACTTGGCACCAGTATCGAACAAAGTTGTAGCTTTGAATAAATCAATAAGGAACTCACCAAGAGCAACGTCTGGAGCTGCTGCGGCATCCTCAGTGGTCAAGTGGTTCACTCGTCCTTGAGTAGGTGGCAGTGTGGTCCTTGCCGGGTTCCTCTACGGTAGTCCTCCTAGTGCTGGTGTCTTGACGGGTGTCTTGTACAGGTTGGTGCGGTTCTGTCCTCCTGCCTGAGTCTTCTGCGAACACTCATATGACTTGTGCCTGGGCTGGAAGCACGTGTAGTAGACGATCAACTTTGCTCCCTCCGGAGCGATAGGCTGCTGTAGTCTCAGTTTCCAAGTACCTAAACTTCCACCTTATGCACTAGGTTTTCTTTGTGGAGGGTAGCTGCGAGGCTTCTGCTGCTAAAACTGTAGGGGGCTTGTCCTCGACCTCTGAGACGGCCCTGAGTGTCCAAACTACTCCTAACACTTTCTCTTGTGTCCTCATAACTCCTCGAACTCCAACCTCAACTTCTCCACTCGGAGTTCCTTGCCCACAAGTGCGAGCAAAGTAGGGCAGTCGTGAGTGGACAAGTGCATCTCCATGCCATGGTGAAGTCCCTTGCGAAACCAGTACATCTTCTTCTTCTCCATGTTGGAGTCATCTAGTGTGTACCTCATCAGCTCCTGAAACTTGTTGGCGTACTTCTGGACTTTCATATTTCCCATCTTCAAGTTTTGGAACTCATCCGCCTTCCGATCCATGACTACTTCTGGGATATGGTGGTCGTGAAATGCTGCAGTGAACTCGTCCCACGTGATGTGCACTGGATCTGCGTGAGAGCCACAAAAGCTATCCCACCAAGCACATGCTATCCCGATCAACTGGTGGGTGGCCAACGCAACACACTCCTCATCCGTACAATATGTCAGGTCCAGCTTCTTCTCGATCTCCCTCAGCTAGTCGTCTGCATCTAGTGGGTTGTCGGAGTTGTCGAGCGTGGGTGGACAGAGCTTGGTCAATCCTTCAACTTTCCTCTGAAAAGACTCAATTGGAGGGTTCCTGCGCTATCCTCCCTACTAGTTGTAGTAGAGCAAAGCATCAGCCATGGTCTGCATTAGCTGCGTCTGAACTGCCATCACCTCTACAAGGTTAGGCGGAGGCGGTGCCTGCTGGTCCTCTGCACCTCCAGCGTTCATGTTCTGCTCCTGTTCCTCCTCACCCTCTTGGTGAACTTCTCCCTCAGCGCCAACTGCGTCTCCTTATACCTTCCTCTCTCGAACACGGACACCACATCCTTCATGGCGACCTCCACGAAGTCCGCCTTGAGAAGTGTGACCTCCACGGTGACCACGACCTGTGCTGGGGTTAGGCCGTTCCTCGTTGGCCACCTCTTCAAAATGGTGCAGCAACCGTCCCGACCTCCTCAAACTTGACATCTGTCCAAATGAGATCATAATCAAGGGTTACTCTTAAGAAATTAGATAGGGGGTAGGGTTCTTCATAGGCTTGGCAACAAGTGTGAGATCTACACTGACCACAAGAGCTTGAAGTACTTCTTCACTCAATCCAAGCTGAACATGAGATAAAAGAGATGTCTGGAGCTAATCAAGGATTATGAGTTGGAAATTCACTAGCACCCCGGAAAAGCCAACGTTGTGGCTGATGCTCTAAGCAGAAAAGCCTATTGCAACAACCTAATGGTGAGAGAGAGCAACCTGAATTGTGTGAGGAGATGGAGAAACTTAAGCTGGAAATCGTTGAGCAAGGACAGCTGTGTGAACTACAAGTGACATATGACTTGGAAGATCGGATCAGACAGGCACAAGTGCATGTTCAGAAATTGAATCTCTTCGGAAGCAAATGAAAAGAGGCAAGGCAACTGATTACCGGATGGATGACAAAGGCATTGTTTGGATGAAGGACAGGATTTGTGTACCCAAAGACCAAGCTATTTGTGAGTCTATTTTGAAGGAAGCCCATGACTCTAAGTACTCTATTCACCCAGGATGCACCAAGATGTACCAAGATTTGAAGGAGAGGTTCGGGTGGAAAGATATGAAAGTCAACATAGCCAACCATGTCGTCTATTGTGACACTTGCAAACAAGTGAAGGTTGAGCACCAGAGACTGGCAGGCCTGCTTAAACCGCTTGAGATACTAGTTTGGAAGTGGGAAGACATCTCCATGGACTTCATTGTGGGTTTGCCTAGGACTCAGAAGGGAAACGATTCGATTTGGGTGATTGTGGACAGGCTCATCAAGGTCGCTCACTTTATACCAGTCAAGAGCAACTATAGAACCGAGAAGCTTGCAGAGCTATACGTGGACAATATCTTAAGGCTACAAGGAGCACTTAAGAGTATTATGTCCAACAGGGGTCCACGGTTTGTTGCCATGTTCTGGAGGAGCTTTCATAAGGCTATGGGTACTACGTTGGAGTACAGCGCAGCGTTTCACCCACAGACAGATGGGCAGACTGAAAGAGTGAACCAAATCCTGGAGGATATGCTGAGAGCTTGTGTGCTTACCTACGGAGCTGACAAGATTCTCTTAGGGGGGGGGAGACTGTAATATTCCAAAAAATTGTAATATTTGTGCGAGTGAAATTTGCAAAAATTTAAAACTTTTTGTTTGAATTGTGTACCCATTTGAAAAGCTCATTAATTTCTCTCTCATCCTTAAATTCCATCTCAAAATTTGTGTAGTGTGATTTGGATCTTCTTCGATTTCATTTGCATCTTATGTTTGAGTGTGCATTTAAATTTTGAATTCAATTAAAAATTCAAACCAAATTCAAACTAAATTTTGGATTTTATTTGCATCTCGCCCGCCCGCTCGCACCGCACGTGACGTTGTGGGCACAGTCACCGTGCGCCATCGGCTATGCCGTGCGCGCCCACGCCGCGCCACGCAGTGCCGAGGCACACCTAGCTGTCATGTAGGCACCACGTGCAGCTGACGTGGCAAGCCGGGCCCACCTATGGGGCCCACTAACATCTGACCCCATGGGGCCCACTGTCGGGTCAACGCTGACCATTGATCGGTCAACATTGACGTCAGCATGACATCACAGGACACGTGGCACGCCTTTGTGCTGCCACGTGAACCAATCACCCGCTGACACGTGTCATCTTTTTAATAAATTTTTTATGAAATTGTTAAATAACTAAATAAATCCCCTAGTATTTAAAAATTCATAACTAATTCCTTTTAACTCCAAAAAATATAAAACTAGTTGCATTAATTTCAAAAAATCGAGCCTGTGCTATTTGTTGCTAGTTTGGTATTATTTGGATCTTCTAAATTTAGCTTTCTTAAAGTTTTTACCTAGATGTAATGTTGCTTAATTTATGTTTCGTCGTATCTCATTCTGTTCCGACCCGAGATACGATTAGGAAGACCTTCAAGACTCCGACTACGCCGAGGAGGATCCAATTGACTACGGACTAGGTGTCATGTCACTCCCAATCATATAGATCCTATGTGTGCTTAGTTGCTAGTATTTTATTTACGTTGCTTGATGATGATGGATTGCATAGCCAATATTTTTAGCCATGCCTTGATACTTGTTTGTCCTGTTTTCCTTGTTCACCTATTTTTGTAGACTAGCTACAGACCCCTAGCTAGTCCACCACTCATTTATCCCTATACATGCTTTTGAGTTATGGATGGGCTTTTGCCATGGATTAAGGATGGGATTCCTTGAACACTCTCGCGTGTGTTTTGGGTGAGTGTGATCCCTTGATGTGTTTTTGCAAGAGCGAATCCTGGTTGGTACTGAGGAGTGCCTTGCCAGAGAGAGAGCTTTCTGGACTCTCGCCATACCCCGTACATGTGGTGTGTAACTTGTTTGTTACTGAGGAGCAGGTGGTGTAGTTGCATGTTGCATGTGCTTCGGCACATACTTATTGGTAGAGTGCTCGCTCTTAGCTGCTTAAGGACCGTGTCAATTTACCACCAGTCACAGCAGCTACTTTTCGTACATACCGCTCGCTTACGTTATGGGCATGGTTCGAACCGACACTAGTAGTGGATAGTGCTCTGCCTGTAGGCGGATTGGAGGATCGTGTAAGGAGTTCAAGGCGTTGGCCTGCTCTAACCAGACTGCACCCTGGCGTGGGTAGGTTTCATAGCTTTGAGGTCCTCACTGGTGACAGCATGCCCTGCAGCTAAGGATGGTTCCAGTGATGAGGACACCACGAGTACATCTACACCAGCAGCACCTCAGGCGCCTCCAGTTGCTCCTCCAGTTGGGCCAATCACTCGAGCCCGTGCGAGAGAATTAAACTTCATCATGCTGTTAAGGAACGAAGGCCCATCGGAATAAGAAGATGGCCCAACAGGGCAGCCCAGGTGGGGCGCCTAGGGTTGGGCGCCGTGACCCCTTCGGACTCCAGGGGCTGCGCCCCCTTTATTTAGTCCGAGTCCTTTTTGTTTACGACTTGAGTTTTGTTTTACATCTAGCTTTAGCTACTCTTGAACACGCGCAAATACGCGCTGTCCTTGTGATTCAGAACTCCACCTTCGAGTGATATTTAGATTGCTCGCCTCTGTTTCTTGTTCGTTCTTCGATTGCGGACAGGAATCGATCTTCGTGATCAGGCTGATCTCGCACCAGCGAGGTTGGTAACCATCGGGAGTTGGTTCAGCGATTGCATTGGCGCTTCGGGTTCGCTCGTCGTAGTCGGATCGTGAGGGTCTACTTCCACCAAGTCGAATTTATCTTCACTCACCGAAAGATCGGGCACTCCGACTCTATCAAGTGGTATCAGCTTTCCAGGTTGATCGGTGAGTTTTACCGAGTGTTTTTCCCTTCCTACAGTCCACAAAAACCAAAACAAATTTTTTTCAGGTTAGATCCTTTGTCCCAGCAACCGTTTAGCCTCGCACATTCTTTCAATAAGTGTCTTTGTTGAATTTGTGTGTTGCTGGTTACTTGTGTTTAATCTGTTGTTTCTCGTTTTTTCATCTAACCCTAGTTTTCGCCGCCGCCGCTTCGCCGCCGCCGCCTTTCCGCTGCTCGCCAACCCTACCAGCCGCGCCCACCGCACCTCCCTGCGACAACCGCGCCGCGCCATCCCACTACTCCGATCGCCCCTCCCCTGTCAAAAAAAAAAAAGATCGAAAGCAATCAGAAAAAAAAAAGGAAAGTGCAAAAAAAAAAAAGACGAAGAAGAATCCAACAGGGAGAAGGAAGGTGATTCGGATTTGTTTCGGTGGAAACTCTTTTTGCGCGCGCCGTGACTCCCCCTGGGTCACGACTCTCTGGGGTAAATTCCCCCCCCCCACGCATTCCGTGCCAGCCTTTCATATCCGTATCTCTCTTTCTTGGTCCTTTATTATTCTTTTTTTTACCGGAATACCCCTGTACTTTCGGAAAAAGTGTGTGCCGCATTTTGATATTTGAGATCCTCTGTGTTCATATTATCAGTTTTGGGGCACCCTCTGTGAAAAAAAAAAAAAAAAAAACAGAAATAAAAAAAAAAAAAGAGGTGCGCCCTCTCCACCTTGCCTCTGTTCTTTCGATTTTTCCTTGTTACCAGCAACTCTTGTTACGTGTTTGGCACTATCTTTCAACTTTGCATTATTGTTTGATTGTGCTAATCCTTCATTTGAGTGCAGCCTTCCCAGAACTCCACATAGTTCTACGACGAGCATATTTTGTTTCTCCAGGCAATCGCTCCTCCAATCTTTCGTGAGTTCCACCGGTTGGTTGCAGTTCGCCCCTGTGTGCGTGGTAAGAACGGATAAGAATTTGATAACAGCACTAGTGTGAGCGCCTTGTGAGCTGTTACACCCCTATTTTGTCGTTGCTTTTGTTCTTGTCTTTGCGCTAACCATGGCAGATGATGTCGACGCGGGGGCTAACCAGCTGCAGGGCATACGAGCGCAAGTTGAAGGGCTTGTTACCGACATTCAGACGATTCATGAACGGCTGGACTCGACGATCTCCTCGACGACCGAGCGGTGTGATCAGCTCGACCTTGCACAGACGGCCGCTAAGGCCACACTCGATTCAGTTGTGGCAAGACTCGATGCGTTGCACACAACAGTCGCAGAGTTGCAGCAGGGTTATGGTGGTGACTCGGACCAGGATGATGGCGACCGCCGAGGCCGTGCCCGCCGCGTGCCACGCCGTCCCGGTGGTAATGATTCCTTTTCCAAGATTAAATTTAAAATTCCACCTTTTAATGGCAAATATGATCCTGCTGCCTATCTTGATTGGGAATTAGAAGTTGAACAGAAATTTTCATGCCATGATATTCTTGCTAATTCTCAAGTTAAAGCTGCTATTAGTGAATTTACTGATTTTGCTTTAATTTGGTGGCGTGAATATAAACACAAACATCCCAATACCATTCCAACCACTTGGGAGCAATTAAAAACTGCTATGCGCCACAGATTTGTGCCTTCTTATTATGCTCGCGATTTGCTTAATAAAATGCAACGTTTTCAGCAAGGTTCCAAATCTGTTGAGGAATATTTCCAGGAATTACAAATAGGAATGATTCGTTGTGGGTTATTGGAGGAAACCGACGCTGCTATGGCCCGTTTTCGTGGTGGTTTGAACCGCGAAATTCAGGATATACTTGATTATAAGGACTACACAGATATGACAACATTATTTGAATATGCTTGCAAAGCTGAACGTGAAGTGCAGGGACGCCGCTCGAAGACATATTCTAACTCTTTTGCAGGAAGAAGCTCGCCATCCAACTCCGCACCCGCTCTCCCTGCGCCACCCACGCCCACCACTACACCGCGCGAGCGAACGGCAAAACCTGCAAGCGCTGCCCCTTCCACAGGCGCCGCCCCTCCCACAGGCCGTACACGGGATATTCAGTGTCATCGTTGCAAAGGATTCGGCCATGTGATTCGGGACTGTCCGAACAAGCGCACTTTGCTTCTTCGTGACGATGGTGAGTACTCTTCCGCTAGTGATTCTGAAGATATTCGACATGCGATGCTTGCCACTGACCATGCAGCTATGGAGGTACATGTCAACCCGGGCGACGCCGATAGGTATGAAAGTCTTGTTGTGCAGCGTGTTCTTAGTACACAGGTCGCCCCGTCCGAGAAGAATCAGCGACACACTCTTTTCCATACCAAGGGCGTTGTGCAGGAGCGGTCGATTCGCATCATCATCGACAGCGGCAGCTGCAACAATTTGGCGAGTACCACGCTGGTTGAAAAGTTGTCTTTACCCACTCGTAAGCATCCACATCCATATCACATTCAATGGCTTAATGATGGTGGGAAAATTAGAATTACTCGCTCAGTCCGTGTTCCTTTCTCCATGGGTGCTTATTCTGATTTTGTCGATTGTGATGTTATTCCCATGGAAGCATGCTCTCTGTTACTTGGGCGACCTTGGCAATATGATACTGATAGCTTGCATCATGGTCGTTCAAACCACTATTCTTTCATGTTTAAGGGTCAGAAAATAATTATACATCCAATGACACCTGAACAAATTCTTAAAGATGATCTTGCTAGAGCTGCGAAAACTGCTAAACAACTTGAACCATCAACATCTCTTAATTCTGAAATCAAGTTGAATGCTCCTGTTTTGCTTGCCACACGTGCTGATTTTGATGAGTTACGCGATGCTCCTTTGCCATGCTATGCCCTTATATGCTCTAGTGTGCTCGTTTCACTTGATGATGCACCATCTTTGGATATTCCCCCTGCGGTTGCTAACATTTTGCAGGAGTACGCTGATGTCTTTCCAAAAGATTTGCCACCGGGACTTCCACCACTTCGTGGCATTGAGCACCAGATCGACCTCATTCCCGGCGCACAGCTTCCGAACCGCGCACCGTACCGTACAAATCCGGATGAGACGAAGGAAATCCAGCGCCAGGTACAGGCATTGCTTGACAAGGGTTATATTCGTGAGTCTCTTAGCCCTTGCTCCGTTCCTGTGTTACTTGTTCCAAAGAAAGATGGCTCATGGCGTATGTGTGTAGACTGTCGTGCTATTAATAACATTACCATTCGCTACCGATACCCTATACCACGCCTTGATGATATGCTAGATGAGCTTAGTGGTGCCATTATTTTCACTAAGATTGATTTGCGTAGTGGCTACCATCAGATTCGCATGAAATTAGGTGATGAATGGAAAACGGCTTTTAAAACGAAATTTGGGTTATACGAATGGTTGGTTATGCCGTTTGGTTTGACAAATGCTCCCAGCACATTTATGCGTTTGATGAATGAAGTTCTAAGGCCCTTCATAGGATTGTTTGTAGTTGTCTATTTTGATGATATCCTCATTTACAGCAAGTCTATGGAAGAGCATTTAGAACATTTGCGTGCTGTTTTTGATGCATTGCGTGCGGCCCATTTATTTGCTAACCTCGAAAAATGCATGTTTTGCACACAACGTGTCTCGTTTCTTGGCTATGTTGTTACTCCACAGGGCATTGAGGTGGATAGCAGCAAGATTGATGCCATTCGGGAGTGGCCTACACCGACAACGGTTACACAAATTCGAAGCTTTCTTGGCCTTGCAGGTTTCTACCGTCGGTTTGTTCGTGATTTTAGCTCCATTGCAGCGCCTCTACATGAGCTTACAAAGAAGGATGTTCCCTTTGCTTGGAGTGATTCACAAGAGGTTGCGTTCAGCACCTTGAAAGATAAGTTAACCAATGCTCCTCTCTTGCAGTTGCCTGATTTTACTAAAGTGTTTGAGCTTGAATGCGATGCTAGCGGTATTGGGCTAGGTGCTGTTTTATTACAAGAAGGAAAACCGGTTGCTTACTTTAGCGAGAAATTAAGTGGTGCTAGCTTGAATTATTCTACTTATGATAAGGAGCTTTATGCTTTAGTGCGCACTTTGCATACTTGGCAGCACTACCTTTGGCATCGTGAGTTTATAATTCATTCTGATCATGAGGCTTTAAAACATATTCGTACCCAAACAAACCTGAACCGTCGTCATGCTAAATGGGTAGAATTCATTGAGTCTTTCCCTTACATTATTAAACACAAGAGCGGGAAGGAAAATGTCATTGCTGATGCTTTGTCTCGTCGCTATACCATGCTGTCACAGTTAGATTTTAAAATCTTTGGCTTGCAAACTGTGAAGGATCAATATGTGCATGATGCTGATTTTAAAGATGCTTTCGGCCACTGTATTCATGGCAAACCATGGGGCAAATTTCACATACAGGACGGGTTCCTGTTTCGCGCTAACAAGCTGTGTGTTCCAGCTAGCTCGGTTCGTCGTTTGTTGTTACAGGAAGCGCATGGAGGCGGTCTCATGGGGCACTTTGGCGTCTACAAGACGCATGAAGTGCTGGCTGCCCACTTCTTTTGGCCCCGGATGCGCGCTGATGTTGAGCGCCTTGTTGCCCGCTGCCCTACTTGCCAGAAAGCTAAGTCACGATTAAACAACCATGGTTTGTACATGCCTTTGCCTGTTCCTACTTCCCCTTGGCTTGATATTTCTATGGACTTTGTTTTGGGATTGCCTAGAACTAAGAAGGGGAGGGACAGTATTTTTGTGGTTGTTGATCGTTTCTCCAAAATGGCTCATTTTATACCTTGTCATAAGACTGATGATGCTAGCAATGTTGCTGAATTGTTCTTTCGCGAGATTATTCGTTTGCATGGTATTCCAAATACAATAGTCTCTGATCGTGATGCTAAGTTTCTCAGTCATTTTTGGAGATCACTATGGAATAAAATGGGAACTAAATTGCTGTTTAGCACCACTTGTCACCCTCAGACTGATGGACAAACTGAGGTGGTTAATCGAACCTTGTCCACTATGCTTAGGGCTGTTTTAGATAAACACTTGAAACGTTGGGAAGATTGCTTGCCTCATGTTGAGTTTGCTTATAATCATGCAACGCATTCTTCTACAAAGATGTGTCCTTTTCAAGTTGTTTATGGTTATATTCCTCGGGCGCCTATTGATTTGTTTGCACTTGATGCCGAGGACACCCCACACATAGATGCCGCTGCACATGTTGATCAAATGATTAGCTTGCATGAGCAAACTCAACAAAACATTGCTGCTGCTAATGCTAAATATCAGGTTGCGGGTAGTAAAGGGAGAAAACATGTTACTTTTGCACCGGGTGATCTGGTTTGGTTGCATTTGAGGAAGGACCGTTTTCCTACCTTACGTCGTTCTAAATTGATGCCACGTGCGGCTGGTCCTTTTAAAGTGCTAACCAAGATTAATGATAATGCTTATATCCTTGACCTGCCTGCGGAGTTTGGTGTTTCCACGAGTTTTAATGTTGCAGATTTGAAACCGTATGTGGGCGAAGATGAGGAGTTGCCGTCGAGGACGACTTCAGTTCAAGAAGGGGAGGATGATGAGGACACCACGAGTACATCTACACCAGCAGCACCTCAGGCGCCTCCAGTTGCTCCTCCAGTTGGGCCAATCACTCGAGCCCGTGCGAGAGAATTAAACTTCATCATGCTGTTAAGGAACGAAGGCCCATCGGAATAAGAAGATGGCCCAACAGGGCAGCCCAGGTGGGGCGCCTAGGGTTGGGCGCCGTGACCCCTTCGGACTCCAGGGGCTGCGCCCCCTTTATTTAGTCCGAGTCCTTTTTGTTTACGACTTGAGTTTTGTTTTACATCTAGCTTTAGCTACTCTTGAACACGCGCAAATACGCGCTGTCCTTGTGATTCAGAACTCCACCTTCGAGTGATATTTAGATTGCTCGCCTCTCTTTCTTGTTCGTTCTTCGATTGCGGACAGGAATCGATCTTCGTGATCAGGCTGATCTCGCACCAGCGAGGTTGGTAACCATCGGGAGTTGGTTCAGCGATTGCATTGGCGCTTCGGGTTCGCTCGTCGTAGTCGGATCGTGAGGGTCTACTTCCACCAAGTCGAATTTATCTTCACTCACCGAAAGATCGGGCACTCCGACTCTATCAAAAACACTCCCAAACATGTTCTAGGGTATAATTACGAAGATTCCGGAACGAAAAATGATGCAAAATGGGTGCATTTCGGCACCCGAATGCACTACAGTTGTACAACCTACAACTCTACAGAGTGTATAAAGCTATAGCTATAGTCCGTGTTCCCTAGTTATGGACAGTGTTGTTGACTACAGCTACTTCTCACTAGACTTCTCTTGTGCTTCTACCTTCCCCTTTTTGAGATAGGCTGACGTTTGCCATTGAGATATGAGGGAAGGGAGCTCTCACATCGCCTAGTGTGTTTGGGTGCTGGACCCTTGGGTGAAGGTTCCGGTGATTTGTGCCGACTTCCTTGGTTGAGGTGTTGACCTCGGAGATGATGTTGCTTTGCTGCTTCCTTGATGGCGGCGGCTGCTGCTGCTGCATAAACCCCTACAACCATATATAGGGTTTACTCAAGCATATAGTATATATCCCCCGTTTCCTCTTGCTGCTTTGGGAGTTGACATGGCCTACCCGCTTCTCAGGTAGATGGTGGCTTTTCAGAGTCGAAGCCTAACTGACTTCGACAACGACGGTTGGGAAGACTAGGGACCGTTCTTCGCTCGAGTCGCCTCTGGAGATGGAGTTCACCATAGCTTATGTTTCCCCTCCATGGATGTTTTACCTTTTGTTGATTGAGTCCTGATGGACTTTGTACCGGCATGTGCCACTGAGATGTACTCGTACTCATGTTATGTATGATAGTTGTACTCTGTTACCCTTTCTATATTTCTGTGTTGGTATGGATTTGTACTATCCGAGAAAGGGATTCGCACGTGATAGCCTTCCTGGGACTATCACTAAGGTGCGTAGGCTTGAATTCTCAGAAGTGGGAATTCGGGTCTATTTTGCAAACCCTACAGGGATTGCTTCCCCTAATCCCCCTCTTGGTCTTCTATGTTCGGTTCGACTAGGAACCAATCCATGCAGGTTTTCTGTCCTCAGTAGTATAAATTAACGACAGCACCCAGTGCTACAGATAGTCTAATGCTCAATGGTGAATACAATGCATGTACTTGTACAAATATAGACAAGAGATAAAACCACGATGTACAGCACAAGACCAAATGAGATCTGAAGCATAAGTTAGTAACGTTTCGGTACTAAACTAGGAAAAGAAAGAAATCACTGTCAACACACTAGAATGACACTTTGACAGATCACAGGTCCCGATGTT
The DNA here is from genome assembly GCF_000263155.2 of Setaria italica. Classification (NCBI taxonomy): domain Eukaryota; kingdom Viridiplantae; phylum Streptophyta; class Magnoliopsida; order Poales; family Poaceae; genus Setaria; species Setaria italica. Next base: position 17,124,484 of record NC_028450.1, on the reverse strand, counting down.
GTTTCATTCCTTGTAGCCAGCTTCTTTTTTATCCTCACCTGAGAAGGAAAAATTTGGGAAAAAGACATTGGACATAAGAATCAACACAATTTTCGTTCTAAAGTGTGTCCTAACAATAGCCGACAACACAAAATGTCATGTAATTCGAAGCAATCTCCAAGCAAAATCTGAATTGACAATAGTTCACATCTTAACCGATAATGGATAAAAATATTCCACTTATGCATGAACTAACCGCTCGTTACTGTTCAAATATCATAGCCAAAGCCATCAACGGGTCTAAAATGTTGCACTGCAAATTAAAGTTTCTACTAACATGCAACTGCTAGTATGTAGTTCAGAGCCAGAATGCTTTCATTCTTTGTTCTCTGTACTAACAAAGGAAAATAAGTTAATGTAACTACTGTCCAGTACAAGAAAGAAATATTCAGGCATTTCCCCAACATAGAAATGTGCCTTCATCTCTGGCAACTGATGCAATTATCTATGGATGGATAGGGCAAACAAACAAGATGGATACAAGGAGAACTTTCCTCATTACATTTCTTTTGGAAACCACCCCTCTGCTTACTGTTACAGTACCCTCATCTTTATGCGCACAAATGGGCCGGTTGCATAACAATAACAAAGCGAGGGTGTCGATAAGAGGATCACTGCTGCAACGGATTACAGACAGGAAATCCCAAAGCTATGTTTAATATACACACTACAATTCAGAAAGGTTCATCGAAAATAAGCATGCGGGAAAAACCACATCTTTAGCAACCTAGGTGTACCAAGACAGAACCACAGAAAAATCACTCATACATTAGACAAAGTTTGAAACTCTACTCAACTGATCACCCTGTCAATCCTATATTATCCCTTGGAATAGTAGTTCAAAAGGTCTCAAATTAAACGAAATAGTATTATTGTAGTATCACGTAGCACTAATAACTTACCTCCAGAATTCCATGTGAATTAAATCATGAGTTGTCTTCGCAAGATCATAGCAACATATCAAAACTAGAGAGGGCATCAATCTATTCTCTGAGCAAATCACATAATTTGAAAACAAGAAAAAGATAGCACTGACCACAGAGAGTCGGTGGTGCAGAGGAGGCATAAAAATCTGAGGAGAATTCAAACATGCATACACGGATCTACACATTTAAACCCAAATCAGTTTATTCCGTGGAGGATCTACACATTTCTAACCCAGATCAGTTATTTTACTAGTACACATGTACTCACACGATAAGAGAGCAGCACTGCATGTAGAAAGTACTAGTTGCGTTCATACAAATGAATAGTTGACATTACTATACATTAGCCGATTACACAAAAACACAACCATCATTATTTATTATTACTACTAGTATTCATAATTTTTTTAAGAAAAAGGAATTTTTATTCCAACCGTGCAGAGTTTTGCACCCAACCAATCCTTATCAACAGTTTTAAACCAAATCTCTCAAAAAGCGAACTAAGTAAAGGTGCAACTAATTAAGTGCTAATCCTCTTAAAAGGACGACCACCCGTGCTTGGCGAAGATCTCCATAGCCATGGTCTCCAGGGTGCGGCAAGCCCACTTCAGTAGTGGTTTGTTGTGCTGCTTTTGCATTATGCCCCAGAAACGTGTCCAGTACGTTGCCATGAAAATAACCTGGAAATAGGACAACAGAGATGGATCAAGTAAGAATGCATTCAGGATACGCATACACGCCTGACGCAAGCACACACCACTCTTGATTTATTATTATTGTTTTCCTGCTGCCAAGATGAAGTAACACACTCTGCAGATCGACCAAAGCCCAACTAGCCAAGCGAACCCAACTGCACACTGGTGGAAAATGCGGCATTAGTCCCGATTGGATAGGGCTATAGATCCCGAAAATCCAACCGGAACTAAATTTTCAAGACAGAAGGGGGTTCTTTAGTCTCGGTTGGTAAAACCAACCGGGACTAAAGGGGGTACGTGCTGCGCCTGCATGCTGCATGCACGTACCCTTTAGTACTTAAGACTTTATTTTTAAATTCTTTTCCATATTAATATTGTATGCAAGTCGTGTGTATATATATGTATATACATACAATTCTTAGTATATTATACAAATCAAACTAGTATTTATGCAATTACTATATGTAATAATTTGTCCACTTCATTTCTAGGATTGTCCCATCATGGTGTTACTCGGTGCGGCTATTGAACGTCCGTTGTAATAAAATTCTCCTGCGGGATTTATCACCTCATCCACTAGGAATCCTATGAGACCTTCACATATTGCTAAAATCCTCTCCTTCTTCAAGAGTCTTTCTTGAATCTTCCATATCTGTAATTTGGAAATATGTGAATGTTACACGAACAATTAAATATAAGGACCTAGAAAACAATTAATTATGAATATTTTTATTTTACATACATCTAGATCATGCAACGACAGCACCTTGCCATGCACAAAATTATTCGTATGCTCACAAACATAGTATCCACATAGATTATTGCCTTGTTCCTATCTCAAGCACTTTAGTGGGCAAAAAATAAGTTATGAAATATTTGTGTTATAGAATGTACAAAATGTGCAAACTTCATACGTACCGGGAACTTTGTATTGAATGTAAGTTTTTCTTTGAAGTCACCATGGTGAGTCTTAAGGAATCGTTTCCATGTACTGCGGATTAAAATAATGAATGATACTGTGTTAGGTGAAAATTTAGGAAACAAACTTTTACATAGAGATAAAGGTCCAGAATTATTACGAGTTTAGCATGTCTTGAATGTCTTGGTACTCCACTAATGGTTTCCTCAATGAATCGAACAAAACGACATGGCTTCTATCAATCATAATTATTAGGAGGATCCAGTGAAAATTGCGTACATAAATGTAGGAAAAGAAAATGAAAACAGACAATACCCATACTTACTTTAAGTTGTATGGTAGTAGTATGTATTCCTTGTAATTTTTTTACTCCGAGAAATTGTATACTGCCTCCAGTGTTTTCTTTGGCTGATCCTATATCTGAGCTTGGTTAACGAGCGATGGATCCATAAAGCTAACATTGAAGTACGATTCTCTACGGCACCTCTAAATTAGCATCCTACATAAAATGGAAGACGAAGTTAGTAAGGCGACGCACACAAAAAAAATCTGAGCCAAAATTTACATATTGATAAACAGACACTTACAGAACTCAAGCGTTGATGAGAGAGATGTCAAGGGCATCCTGATGGTACACTTCATATATATCCTTGAATTCCATCCACAGGAGTTTCTCACCTTCGCCGAAAAAATCAATCGGTTTAACCCGAAGAGCGAACATGAGCCCCTTGTTGGTAGACTACTCCATGTACCATTCATGTAATTCATACATCTTCATATAGAGCTTCTGTACCAATTCAGGCCTCACTAGAGGCTTTCCTACCTCAAAGGGCCATTTAGGTACAATTGGCTCTAGAGCTAGCAGCTCAACTTTCCCTAGAACTTCAGCAAGAGACATACTTGTATCTTGTATAAATCCAATGACTCTGATTTGTTGTTCTAAGGGCATTGCTTGTATATTTTGAGCATCTTTATTTGGTAGATCCCCGAGCTGGGGGACAGTATGACTTGAAGACGACGCTCCTCGCTATTTTTTCGTCTCATCAGACTTAACTAACGAACGCTCGTAGTTTGATAGTATAGTCCTCTTTGCTCCTTTTGACATGCCAATAAAAAAATTAATTTTGCTGGATCTACTAGCTTTGGCTCCATCTCCTTTGCTTTTCTTTATTCAGTGCATTTTGAAGAACTCCTTCAACATTGCTTGGGATAGCTCCCACAATTCCTCAGTAGTCATATCGGCCAGTGGCTTCTGAATGGGTTAAGACTTCTTTGTTTTCTTTGGCTTCCTTGGCTTGGAAGGTGGTGGTCGCGGCTTCTTCAAAGGTGCTGCAGGTTCCTGGCTCGCTGCGGGTCTTAGTCTTGATGACGGTGATCGGGGAGGGGTGCTATGGTCGTCGTCACTCGCACCACCAGGATTCGATAGAAATGGAGACGTTGATCGAGCAGGATTCGATGGTCCTGGGGGTGACGACGGTCCTGGAGGTGGATGTGCTGGAGATGACGGTCTTGAATTTTGAGGAGATGGTCGTTGCGGGGGATCTACGGGGAGCAATGATGCCTCCTTGCCGAGGATGATGATGTTGCATTTGCACCATAGAATGATCCCATGAAGTGCATCTCCTAGTATTCTTTCGCCATCACCTCCTGGGAGGTCGACCTCAAGGCCTTCATATTGACTGTCAACAAGCTGCTCTAGGCCAATGCTAGAGTAGCTAGGTGGAATCTCCGTGCCATGGCTTGTCTGCCCTGGCAGGATTGGTAAAGCACTCTCGTACGCCACTTGTACATATCGGAGAAATAAAGAAATTATTAAACTCCTGAGGTGTGGATCAATTGAGAAGATTGCATAAATTATATTTATGTATACATTAATAGTGATGTTGTCGAATGGTCTATGCAGCTCACATGAGGTGCGCTGAGTGATGTCATCCACAGGGTACCATTCGTTATCCACAGGTAATCTTGGCACGTGCTCATCGGGGACCCCTGTGGAAGCACAGCTGCTTTGGCATTGACAAAGGCTAATGACATTGGGATCTGGCAGTGCTCCAGATTGGGCCATCTCAGTAACTGCTAGGACCACTCGACAATTAATTTCTTCCTGCATTCTTACTTTTTGTGAATGCATTTTGGCTTCTAATATGCGATGCCATCTCTCCTCTTGTTGTTCCTTTCTTCACTTGTGGCTTCTGTACGAGTCGATGTCCCTACAGAAAGTGAACTTCCACGGAACGACCCCGTAGCCTCAGCAATGTCCTAGGCGTTCGGGATTCTCGAGCATCAATGTGAGCTCATCGTTCTCTCTATCCACTTTCAACTTCTCAGCTTTAGCATCTTCAATGTTTTTGATAAACCTTTCGACCTTCTGACTTATTATTTCATTGAACATAAGTGTCCCATCCTCTTGGCTCTGGTTGCATCCATGAACGTAATACAAATTTTTGATCGATCGGGCCAATCAATAGTTGTTGGTACGATACCTCAATCGAATAGGTCTTGTTCCATCTTGCACCATTTGGGAATTGCACTCATGTAACCACCTCACCCTAGATTATGATGGTACTCCTTGTTGCTAGCATTGGTAACATTGACGCGAACCTTATTCGCACTACCTTTGCTCATCTTGTATTCGACAAATGAGTTCCAGTGGTCCCTTAACTTTGGCCACTCCTTGAAATCTGGAGTTCGGTCCTTCTTGATAAAGTTGGCATCCCGATTCTTCTTGAACTCTGGAATTGGGTTGCCATCTTCTTCAGCATCCACTCTTTCATATCTTTTTATTTGACACCTTCAGGAAGTGTGAAGTGTTTCTTGACATCTACCCACAACATATCTTTTTGTGTCTATGGGAGCACGTCTGGATCATCTTGTTTACCCTTCCATTCTCTAATGCTGATGGCACTAGTAGAAATGTTTTCATCAATGACGATTAGGTAGTGACGGTTGCAAATTTCGTCACAGAATGGTAGCATTCTATGACGAAAGTTGTAGGATCGTCACTAGTCAGTGGTGACGGAGCTTTGCCTCGAAGAATAATGACGAAACTGGAATAATCGTCATATAATAACAAAAGTAAATCGTCATTGATTTGTTGGGTCGTGTACCACCCGAAGGACATGGCTCAATGGAGCCAGCAGCGAGTCCCACCTGGAGGACGTGGCGAAGCAGACCCACTAGTGGGTCCCAACTTTGAGGATGTGGCATTGTGGTCCCACCAGCGGGTCCCACATGGAGGAGTGGCCATGTGGTCCCACCAGCGGGCCGTGGCGGTGTACACGTGGCGCCGTAGGCCCACGCCCTTGGTCCACTAGCAGTCTGCCCCCTCCCTTGCAAAAAAATGACTCAAGGGGCCAAGGGGGATCGAACCCGAGACCTGATGCTAGAAAGGGAGGAGCCTTACCGCTGGAGCTCTCGACACTTTATGTCCCTGATGTACACGTTTTTCCTTTTGTAGGTATAAAAAGTTATTTTGGAATATTTTTTATCGATGGGCCTGATGGGCCCTGTACACGATCGTGTATACGTCCGTGGCTACTGGGCGATCATACGTCCGTGACGTCTGATCGCGACGACGTCCGTAGGGCGCAGCAGCGGCGGCGCCCGTGGGATAGAGCAGCAGCGACGCCGGCGATCGTTGGTTGGGTGGAGGAGCACCTAGTAGCTGCTGCGCCTGTTGGACAGAGCAGGTCTGGCCGGCGACTTTGTGCGAGCAGAGGAGCTCCGATCAGCGGCGCCACGCCTGGAACAGAGCTGCGGCGGCGTGAGTGGCACGAGTACAGTACAAGGTTTGATTTTTTTTAGTTTTTTTTACATGTATGTATGTCTTTGATGTGTTTTAGAATTTCATTGAATATATTATTGGGATTTAAGGACTTTGCACAATGTTTATTGTATTGTCACAACAGATGGATAGAAGCTGGATTTTTGGGGCACCGTTCACACCTGCATATGTGAAAGGAGTCGAAGAGTTCATGCAATTTGTTAGTGAAAGATACCCCAAAGGCAGCCAGATACTTTGCCCGTGCAGCAGATGTCTAAATCAAAAAATGCAGTCTCAGCATGAGGCAAGTGACCATATACACATTTATGGAATGTCAGCTACTTACACGAGGTGGATTCATCATGGGGAGTCGGCGGATACTGAAGTGGTTGAGAATTTGGAGCAGCATGTCGAAGGAAGGGATCATGACTTTGGGACACATGCGGATGTGGCCGATGATGACTATGATGAGGATCACGGAGTACCAGAGATGATTGGTGAGTTGTATGCTGCAGCAGAGGCAGAGGGAGAACAACCAATGTTTGCAAGAGTCCTTGAAGATGCGAAGAAGTCACTTAGCCCAGGATCTAGGCACTCAAAATTCTCTTTTTTGGTGAGGATGTTGTATATCAAGTCTCGTTATCGAATTGGCAATACAGCATTTTCTGCGATGATCAAGTTGATGTCAGAAGGATACCCTCAGAGTGAGTTGCCAAAATCATATGATGAGGCCAAGAAATATCTTAGAGAATTGGGTCTTGGCTATGAAAACATCCATGTGTGCCCGAACAATTGTGTGTTGTTTCGGAAGAGGTATGATGAATACAATGTGTGTCCAGTATGCAAGGCATCTAGATGGCAAGATGAAACTGGGACCAAGAAGGTTCCACAGAAAGTGTTGAGGCATTTTCCACTTGTGGCAAGGTTGAAAAGAATTTTTGCTTCAAAGCGAACTTCTGAAGAAACACAATGGCACCAGAAAAAGAGGACGCCAGTCAACAATGTAATGAGCCATCCAGCTGATGGGGAAGCATGGAAGGACTTTGACAGGAAATTTCCAGATTTTGTACGAGACCCGAGGAACTTGAGGCTTGCCTTAGCTACCGATGGATTCAATCCATTTGGCAACATGAGTACCCAGTACAGTATGTGGCCAGTGCTTCTAACACCGCTGAATCTCCCACCATGGGAATGTGTGAATCCAGCAAACTGCTTTATGGCATTACTCATCCCAGGTCCAAAATCTCCAGGAAAGGATTTTGACGTGTTCCTTGAGCCCCTAATTGAGACCTGATTGATCTATGGAAAGG
>NC_028450.1:17108666-17116528 GCF_000263155.2 Setaria italica | reverse complement strand
GTACAGAGACGATCTAAAAAAGCAAGGTGCACGTGATGTTGAGAGAATGGTTGAAAAAGGATTTGCAAAGTGGTTTAAGTGCCATGTAAGTCAGTACATATTGTGTTTGTAGGTTCATTATATGAACTAGTATCCAACCTTGACTGATAAACTGTTTATTTTTGTTGTAACAGATTGCAAAGAAAAGCAAGGACAATCCAGAATCGGTTAGCGAAGGACTGTGGGCACTCTCATGTGGCCCAGATCTGCGACTTAAGACTTGTGCAGCTTGCAAGGTCAATGGGGTGCGGTATAGCACTGTGGATCGTGAGAAGTTCCTTCTGACACAAAATAGTGGTGTAATGACTGAAGGGTCACATAATGGGAAAGATGTTGATTTTTATGGAGTCCTTAAAGAGGTAATTGAGTTGGAATATAACTCTAATCTGCAAGTCCGTCGGACGGTGGTTCTATTTCGATGCGATTGGTTCAATCTAGAAGGCAAGACGAGAGGCCTTCGAGATGACGAACATTTCAAATCCATCAATGTACAGTCATTATGGTACAAGAATGATCCTTTCATCTTAGCGATTCAAGCGAAAAAGATATTTTACATGCAAGACACATCTTTAGGTAAGGATTGGCGAGTTGTGCAGAAATTTGAACATAGAAATATTTATGATGTGTCTGAAAAAAATGAGGCCAGTCATGATGTGCATCAGGATGACTATGGTTCTGATACTGAACATGTAGTGCAAACAGGTGGTGAAAATGAGGTCTTGCAGAATATTGAAGGTGGAGAAGCCATTATAATTGAAGGAAATTTAGAATGCCTTATAAAAAGCAAGAAGCAACCTAGTATTCCTTTAGATAGTGAGGATGAGGAGGAAGATGAGACAGCAGAGCAGTACTGTAGTGATGGTGGCAATGAGAACAATGGTTACATGTCCCTAGACGATGAAGATTCTGATTGAAGATAATGATTTCTACTGTTTTGGTTTTCCCAACATTTTTGTATTTATTCTTTTTTCGGTATCTCTATTTTCATTTGCAAGACAACATACTCACTGAAATCTGCTTCCAGAAATGCATTGAATTGTGTGCCTGCATATTTCATTTATCATAAGTTATTCAACTGTGCTTGAACTCAGAGACATCTTTCCAAGTGACTGAACTATAGTTCATTTACATGTCAATTTAGCTTACTGAAATCTGCTTCCAGAAATGCAGAGTACAGTTTAGTAGAAGACAATTAAATAAATATTAAACAATGGTTGATGCTGACTAATTATAACAAAGAAGGGGACAACAATGGCTGATTCTGACTAATTAGTTTCATATTAAACAATTTCCAATAGGCCAGTGGAATTAACTAAATAATGGAAAGACATGTACTATGGCATAACTGGAGCAGAACAAATGTATTACAACAGTAGTACACACTGAAAGCTTGTTTTAGTTGAAATGGCATTGTTGTTTTAGTATGGACCAGTCACACTGAAAGCTTGTTTTAGCTGAAATGGCCAGGTTGACATAGTATGGATCAGTATCATGTCCCACTGTTTACTTGGTTCTCCCAACATGATTATCCTAAATTCTAGTATGGATCACTTCTCTATTTTCATTTACATATGCACTGACTAATCAGAACATGCTTGCCAACATGCTTCATGGGTGGTACAGAGCTTAGTCTGTTCCTTGCAAACTCAAACACACATTCAGATTTGGGCTCACATTCAGAGTCATGATCAAACGCAGATGCATTCACATTTGGACTGGGAACTCAATTCCATTGATCAGTTACAATGTACATAAATTACAACAGTGGGAACTCTATTTACATTGATAAGGTTGCTCAATAAGCACACCACAACATTTGAATGAACGGATCCTATCTGGAACTAATTGGAACTCATAGCAAATTATCTAAATTTTTCATGGTTGCCGGCCTCCTCGGTCTCCAACTCCGCATCCTCGGGCACGCCGGTGTGGATCCGGGCACGGGCGCGGACGCCGAGCTCCTCCCGGACGGCGCGCGCCGCGGCGGCCGCGGGGGACTCGCGTGGGCTGCATCTTGTCGGACAGCGGCCGCGGGGCGCGCTGCCGAACCGTGCCGTCGGGAGCTCGTGGCGGATTGAGGGGATTGGACGGAGGAACTGTGGAGCAGAGAAGGAATGAGGGCACGGGCGCGGACGCTGAGCTCGTCCCGGACGGCGCGCGCCGCGGCGGCCGCGGGGGACTCGCGTGGGCTGGGGACTCGCGTGAGCTCCTCCCGGACGGTTGTGGCTGGGGAGCACGAGAAGGAAGGAGGGGATTCGACGGAGGAACTGGGGACTGGGGAGCAGAGAAGGAATGAGGGGATTGAGGAAAGAACACAGGGATGGAGGGGGTATAGAAAATGAGGGGATTTTGGTTTAATTAAAATTGTGCTCGAGTACCGCCGAACACACTTGAGTAGCGCAACGGTAAGGCTCATGTTATTCACCCTGAGCTCCCAGGTTCGAACCCTGTTGGAGCCAATTTTTTGTTATATTTTTTTCTTTATGCTCCATTTTTTTGGTACATGTTTAATTTGTCTAATATTGCTTCTACTAAAACAAAATTTGAAATGATTATATTTTTTCTTTATGCTCCATTTTTTTGGTAGATGATTAATTTGTCTAATATTGCTTCTACTAAAACAAAGTTTGAAATGATTTTGAGAAAATGGGCATGCACTAATATTGCACCTCACATGTATCATTGGCACGAGTGAGCCATGTTCATGCTTGTACAAAGACGTATACTACCACCTTGTCGAAATCGTTTGAATTTTTTATGGGATGTTTATAGAGCCAAACTATGATGCTTTGTGCATCTGTGCGATTTTCTGACCAATGTTTCCTATTATTGAAATTTTTGTTGGATTAGTGAAGCATAATTGTTAAAATATGCTAAGATAGCTAAAAAACTAAGTGAGGGTTGTGCATAATGTTGACAATAAAGTTTCAACTAATACCTAAGTGAGAGTTGTTCATGCTTTTACAAGTTGTATAGTACCACCTTGTCAAAACAATTTGAAATTTTAATGGGATGTTTGTGGAATCAAACTATGATGTTGTGTGTCTATGATGTGATTTTTGGACCAATTTACCCTATTATTGTAACTTTTTGTTGGATTAGTGAAGGAATAAATTTTAAAATAAACTAAGCTAGCTAAAAAATCTAAAGCTTTGCATGGACACCTCACTTTGGACTATAATGATTATAACAAAATTTTATTTCAATCTAAGATAGTTTTCTTGCACATTATCACAAAGCCAAATTTATAGATGGGCATAAAGCCCGAGCCCATGAGCCCGGCACGATAGAATGAAAATCTATGAATAATGAATGAAAATCTGAGGTTAATCATTATAAGATTATTTTATCCATCTTAAGATATTCTAGATTTTATCCTTTATGTATTCACAAAATAACTACAATAAAAGAAAAATCATGTAATAAGAATTCTCAAATAATTGAGGTTAATCATTAAGCATTATTATACTAATGTAATATATAAAGCATCGACTCCCCCCTATTTGGGTGAAACGGTTCGCATGCCTTGTTCAACAGCATGAATAATTGAAGCATTGTTTGCTCGGCGAGCGCAACCTCCCTCGGCGGCAAAAGAATTCACTCCTGAAAAAAAATACCGCCAAAAGCCCAAAACACCGATTTATTTACCCATATCCCCCACTACTCGTCAACCCATCCTCCAGTCATCCACTCCCCCCACCCCGATCCATTTCTCCGGCGGCACACCGCCATCGACGACCTCCTCACGAGCTGCGTCCACCAGTGGTCCTCTGTATCCCTCCCCCTTTCTGGAACCCTAGCCGCCGTAGGTGGCTCACTTCCGCCAGCGACCTACTTCCTCTCCCACGAGCTGCGTCGCCGCCGCCATCAATCACCGTCGGTGGATCTGCTTCCCCGTCGACTAGGCTTCACCGCACCACGTCTTCTTCCACTTTGATGACTATAGCCGCCAAGAAACTTGTCTACATCCGCAACTAAGGCACAACCGCAATGGTGACAACAAGAGGTCAAGGTAGGAAGAGGTCTGCAGAAGAAGATCAAGGTAAGCCACAACGTGTTCTGTTATTTGTTCAAGTAGTACTACAATTTTGTTGGTGCTCTGGTTTAGGTGCACAACACAACCGCAATAGATCTTTTAAAATGGGTGCAGTAGCAGTTGAATAAGAGGCTGAATCATAATAGTGGTTGTGTATTTATGATGTTCCAAAATCATGATAATGGTATGCCTCTTGAGATAATTAACTTAGGCATTTTGAAAGGATTGACAATCCTAATTTCTGGCACTCCTAGTATTTCTTATTGTTTTGAGCCCAAACTTTTACAGTAGCAAGATGGCTATTTTATTTATACATGTCCTGTACTTTTTCTGATTCCATATCTTACTGTGTGGTAGGTCGAGTGGATTTCAGTGCCATATTGTATATGTGCTGATCCTTAGAAGTTGTATTGCAATCATACTGATTGTACTCTGATAGTTGTGATGCTAGCCCTTATGATTTTTTTAATACTTCTTGTGTCCATATAATCTTGATCCTTAGTATTACTACCCTACAACCTGTTGGTGATAAACACCTAGATAAGACAGCCTGTTAGTAGACTATAAGAACTGAACTTTACTACTTCTAAATCAATTGCACTGCATAGTAAAGTAAAACCTAGATCTTTAAAATGGGTGCAGTAGCAGTTGAATAAGAGGCTGAATCATAATAGTGGTTGTGTATTTATGATGTTCCAAAATCATGATAATGGTATGCCTCTTGTGATAATTAACTTAGGCATTTCGAAAGGATTGACAATCTTAATTTTTGGCACTGCTAGTATTCCTTATTGTTTTGAGCCCTTATGATTGTGTTAATACTTCTTGTGTCCATATAAGCATGATCCTTAGTATTAATACCTTACAACCCGTTGGTGAGAAACACCTAGATTAGATAGCATGGGAATAGACTTTCTGAACTGAACATAACTACTTCTTGTGTCACTGATCTGAATGTGTCACCTTTCTTATAGTTGCATTGGTAATGAAATTTCTTACTTCCTAAAATTTCCAACATGGACTGGTAGTAGCAAGTTAACGTCAATCATTGTTTCACTGCTGTACTTTCTTATTGTAATAGATACAAGGGTAAATGAAAGTAAAGAACCTCGAAAAACTGATTATGAGAGAAGGCGGGATGCACAAATAGCGGAGAATGCTAAGGTGTTTGAAGCACTTGGACTGCTAAATCTATCTACTGAATTTAATAATTCTGTACCTGAACCTGCAACAAAGAAGGGGAAAAAATCAGCAAACCAGAAAACAAATAGTGAAGATTCGGATTCATCGGAATTTCTCCTTGAGGACAATGATCAAGGAGATAGTGATGATGATGACACTGAATCTGATGAGCAGCCACAACCCACTAAGGTGCTTCTTCTATCTTCAAAATACTGGCTAGGAAAAATTTGCATTGCATTAGATTGTTTTTAAACTGTTCTTTAATATATGCCCTTGCTTTGTAGATACCTATTCTTTCTTTCTTACATGATCTTTAATATATGCTCTTGTTTATTAATGCACATGACTTACTACATTTTTCCCACAGTGTCCTGCAAGCTATAGGCGAAAAGTCCTCGCTTCAAAGAAGAAGATAGTTTCCAACATGGCTCCGGGAGTTAGGGCTACTAAGAGAGTGAGGGCACCTCAAGGTTCGCAGGTGCAACCTACTTGGGCCGAATTAAGAACATCAAAAAGGCTTCAACTATCAGCAAGAGATGGGCAGAGTGAACATGCTCCTACAGATGGTCAAGATGAAATACCACCAAGTTCTTTTACAGATGCAGAGCAGGGCAATGGAACTGGTGTTGAGGACATTATAGCCACAGAGGAAGATAGTGGAGCTGGTGCTCAAGACATGATACATGCTGATGTAGACACTGAAGGCAAGTTATTGTTTCTTTATCATTGAAATAGATCAACTCTTTTGCTGATTTCCATGAAACTAAATCATTTAACTGCAAATTATATTTTGTAGCTCCTGCACAGAGAGCCCCAAGGAGACCCAGGCCACCCACCAAGGGAACACAGCTGGACAGGATGACAAAAGCTATGGGAAGGAGAATGCCCGTAGCTGTTGCTGAAGGGAAAAAAAGGCCTCATGAACCTGTTCAAGCAGCCAAGTTTGCATCTGAGGCTGGTGTCATCATTCGGGATAACGTTCCTGTGCTACCACATTGGAAATTATATAAGAAGGATGATCAACATTACAAAAATTTTGTGGGAAAGCTCTCTGTAAGTGCAATATTGTTTTCTTGGTAAACTTGTAGACCTGCTAAACCTAAATTAACTAACTTATGGAATTGTCAAATGACTAGGGGCGCTTGGCGATTAACACTAACGACAAGCCGACAGACGATGCTTGCACCGATGTGATGCGCTCTGGGGTGCGACAAAGGCGTTATCGGCTCAAGCAGAAATACTTCAATGGTCTAAGTGCTAATGAGATTAGCAAAACTTCTCCAGTTAACTGCATGTCTGATGAACAGTGGAGGGCACTAGTTGCAAAGTGGTCTGATCCAAAGAACATGGTATATTTTATTCTTGTCAATTATCATTTCTCAGTCAGTTTCCAAATTATCTTCTCAATGTTAACCAATGATCTCATCTGACATTTAATTCTCTTATAGGAAACAAGTGAAAAGTACAAGCTGAATCGTGGTAAAGTCAAGTATCATCAGACTACGGGTTCTCGCAGCTATGTGGCACACTTACATGCATATGTAAGTATTTGATTATCTACATAAGACTGACTTTGTATCAGAAGACTGATGACACTTTGTTGCAATTGATTCTCTGTGAAACAGAAGCATCAGAGGAACAATGCAGAACCTAGCACAGATACCCATGAAGAACTTGATGTGGTGGAGGCCTTCACTTCCTGCCATACCAGCTCCAAACATGGTCTTAGTGAACCAGCAAGAGAAGCAGTTGTAAGTCTCTGCATCTGTATCCATGCATGTTAGTTGATGATTACAAAAATAAAGTTGTAAAATCACCTTTAGCTCCATCACTAGACCCACCCTGCTAGGATTATTGATTACAAAAATATAGTTGAGATGGTCATGTACAAGTAAAAACAAGTATCCATGCATGTTAGTTGATGATAATAAGAGAGAATGGCTGCAATTGGTTATCCAGATTGATTATATGTAGTTTGAAACTGTATCTAGATTGATTAGAGAATGAATTGTTCAAAAGTTTGACAACACTAGAGTAATCCACATTGATACTTCTCTGATGTCACAATCAATTTGGCTTGTATTATTCATAGATGCCACAATCTTCAGATTTACACTGCAAGTACAAGCATATGCATATACCAGGTTACAATTTTTAGATTTTTACTGCAAGGGTTCTGACTTTAATACTACATGCTACATTGCTATCTGAATTTCCAAATAAAATTAGCACTGCTATCTAAATCTTAAGGATGTCTAGTCTACGTCATCACTTTGAATTTTACACTAAAATATTTAAGCTTAGTGATGCTGCAGCCTTAGCAATTGGAAACAAGCATGCTGATCAGGCTGATCATGTTCTGGTAACAGTACAATAGAATCATTGCATTTCATTGGATTGGCTTGTGGTGCTGATCTGCTACTGAAATAGACACATATTTTTGTCCTTTATGCCATATTTTATTCTACCTCTAGTACACATCTTGCTGTTTTTATTTTATAAAATACATCTTGACTTATATTTCCTCCTCAGATTAATGCAATAATTATCAACTAATGATGGATCATTGTTGTTTTAGACTCCGAATGCATGATTCTTGTGGTGC
>NC_028450.1:17078806-17108566 GCF_000263155.2 Setaria italica | reverse complement strand
AAGGTGAGACAAGAGTATCAAGTGTGCAGGGTGTGTCCCAGGTGCTCCCCAAGAACAGCTCAAACAGTTTCCTGAAGAGTGTTGGCATCAAACCAGTGGGAACCTCCCAAGCATCATCATCATCAAATGAAATCGAGCTACGGGAACAACTAGCAGCTGAAGCTAAGGCTGCTGTACAAGATGAACTCGAGGATCTCAAGAAGAGAAGTGAAGAAGCTGAGGAGAAGCTGGCGAGGACAGAAAGAGAGCTGGAGGAGATGAAGAAGCTGACTGAGATTAACACCAAGGCAATGGAGGAGAACAATGCGCTGCTCAAGCGTATCTTGTCCCTCAACAATGCTTCTTCGACATGAGCGCTGCTGGTGGTTGCCAAGACCACAAACTGTAGCTTCTAGTTGTTGGCAAGCTGGTGCTCCTGATGGATATGCAATCCTTATGTGCTGGTGGTGAAATAAGTTTGGTGAACTGAGTTGTTGGCAAGCTGGTGCTTCTAGTTTCCTGCTGGTGGTTGGTCATTTTGTTTAGCACTTAAGTTGGTAGTGATGAAATCCATGGTATGTGATATGTTTGTATTGTTGGTGAACTAAGTTTGGTGAACTGAGTTTGTTGAATTGAGTTTAGTTGCTGATGAACTGAGTTTAGTAGTCTTGATTAAGTTGTATGGTAATTGGAATACTGGATCTGTTAGCTGCTGTTGATGTCTATATTATTTGTATTTTCTAATGAAATCAGACTGACCATCTGAGCAGAAATGTTGTCTTTGTGACGATTGTATATTTTGTTCTGTGATGACTTCATATGCTGTTCTGTGATGAAAATGAGAAGCTACAACAGCGCGACACGTTGAATAATCACAGGATGCCACGTGGCCCCCACAACAAGTGACACGTGGACATTCTATCCACTGGCCACGTCATCCACCACGTGACAACCGCGTCAGCTGCCACGGCAAGCGACACGTGCCAGTAGACTCAGCGACACGTGTTAGTCCAGTCATCAGCCACATCACTGCCACGTGGTGGGACACGTCAGCTGCCAGCGTAGCAAACGCCGTTTGGCAGCCTAACAGAGCGGTATGTTATGACGAAAACAGGGAACATCG
This sequence comes from Setaria italica, assembly GCF_000263155.2. NCBI lineage: Eukaryota > Viridiplantae > Streptophyta > Magnoliopsida > Poales > Poaceae > Setaria > Setaria italica. The sequence continues at coordinate 17,107,464 of NC_028450.1, read as the reverse complement.
GCGACGAAAACATTTCGTCATAGAATGAAATCCTTTCTGTGACGATGCACGTTTCGTCATTGATTGAAAATACATCTGTGACGAAAAATGGACGTTTCGTCACCATACGTAATCAATGACGCTCATTCCATGACGAAACTGTTTTCGTCACCACTTCGTCACAGAAAGTAGTCGGTGACGATTGTGTAGTCTTCGGTGACGAAAGGGGAGCGTCATTGATGACCACTTCCCTAGTAGTGTGGGCACGTTGTCCCTTACAATAGTCCCGATCTGACTCATGAAATTTCTAGCCACATGTTCGGGAGCAATTGGCTTGCCCCCTTCTGTCACTTCCATGATGTGAAGCCTTCCCTCCATTATCTTTGTATGACCTTGGGGCTTATTTTGCTTCATCAATCTAGAGGGCTAACAGTTCAAGATTCATTAATTAGTACATAGTAATAATGAATATGAAATTATAGATGGGGTAAAATAATGAAAATGATATATACCTCATCAGAACCTTCCGTCATGGCAAGGTTTTGTTCCGCATTATCATCAACGCGGTGCTCGGGTTCATCATTGCCATCACCGGACATGTTGAGGAACATGTCCGCCTGGCTAACCTCATCCTCGGTGTACGTTATTGGAACGTTGGAGCCACTACCACTAGTAATAATCTGCTCCATTAAATAGCTTGCATCATCTTTGTCTCCCATCTCAACTAATTTAAAAACACATGAAATCAGACATACATTAAATTAAAAATTGTATCAAATAGTACAATTAATATATAAACATGAAATCATAGAACAACCATGAAATAAAAGAAACTGATTGAAATATACACATGAAATCGTACATTAAATTATAAGTATATATACATGGAATCATATATACAATAAAACTTGTACAATTTATTACATGAAACTTACATGAAATTAAACATTAAAAAAATCACATAATTATATACAACACCTCTACTTGTATATTGTCAAAAAAAGACATTAAATTATATATACAACAATTCTACCAAATTTCTACTAAATTATACTAATTTTCTAATCATTTATACTAAATTATACTAATATATACTAAATTATACTAACATGTACTAAATTATACTAATGTATACTAAATTTCACTAATTTATACTAATTTGTACTAATTTTCTAAGTATTATACTAAATTTTACTAATTTACTAAATTATACTAATTTATAGTAATGTATACTAAATTATACTAAGTTTCTAAGCATTTCTAATAAATAATTATAGTAATGTATATTAAAATAGTAAAAAAGGGGCCCTTGCGCGGCGGTTCGGGCGGGCGGGTCGGGAGGGGGGGGGAGTGCGCCGGCCCTGGGCGACGGCACCGGCGGGACGAACGATGGCGGGCTGGGGTGGGCGACAACACGAGTGGACGACGGCGGCCGCGGCAGGCATGACGGTGGGCGACGGCTCGGACGATGGCGGCCAGGACGGGTGCGATGGCGAGCAATGGCAGGGTAGGCGACGACAGGGTGACGGGGCGGCGGATGGGAGATCAGCGGGAGTGGGGCAACGGATCGACCAAGTGTGGGAGACGAGAGGCATAGGGGAGAAGGGCATATCTTTAAACTCCCCTAGTCCCGGGTTGACTTTGCAAACAGGACTAAAGGGCCTTTAGCCCCGGTTGCAAAGGCCACCCAGGACTAAAGCCCCCCCCCCCCCAATCCCGGTTGCAATTTGCATCCGAGACTAAAGGGTGCTTTTCGCGTGGGAGCTAAAAATGCACCCTTTAGTCCCGATTGCAATAAAGGGGGGGCCTTTAGTCCCGGGTTGACTTTCAACCGGGACTAAAGGCCCCTTTAGTGAGAATTTTCATTTCCCACCTATTTTGCAATTACAATTTATATACGTTTTCCACTAGTTTTGTTAAACAAAAAATAAAAACTTTACATATTTTGAACATACAAAATTATATTAAATTAGCAAGTATATTTAAAATAAGTTTGAATCAGTCATTAATTCTATACTAGTGTTTAAGTTTCTAAAATAATTATTTTAATGCATCAATATCATCAACAAACTATTCCATTAAATAATTTCAATATGCAAAAAATGCAATTGATGTATGTGGTTAAGTTAACATTGTTAATATTGATCGAATAAATGTTCACCATAGAGATTACAATATAATTCAAAGGTTTTGATGGCCATAGAGCATTACATAAAGGTGAACCATATTTAGTGCATTACATTGTAACATTAAAAAACTTCTTGATGAAAGTTCCTTGGTCATGATCGTGGCATAAGTACGGAGCCTCTTCTTTGCAAGGATCCATTTTGACTGCGAATGGAGGCATGCCATCAAACTTATCATAATCATCTGACTGGTTTGTTTTGTCCTTGACTCCCACGATTTTTCTTTTACCTGGAAGAACTATGTGGCGCTTTGGATTCCATGATTTTTCTTTATTGGATCCCATGATTTTTATTTATCTTCTAAATTTTTCTTAGGTTTTCTAGACATGTCCTTCACATAAAAAACCTGATGCACATCATTGGCAAGGACGAATGGTTCATCGTTGTATCTAGTCTTGGTCAGGTCCACTATTGTCATTCCATACTGATCTTTCGTTACGCTACCTCCAGTTAGCTTCACCTATTGGCAACAAAATAGAGGGATGTTCAGCGATCCGTATTCAAGTTCCCAGATCTCCTCTATGAAACCATAATACAAGTCCTTGCTCCTATTGCTATCTATAGTATCTATGCAGACACCACTATTCTGGTTGGTACTTTTTTGGTCTTGGGCTCTCGTGTAAAATTTATAATCATTTATCTCGTAACCTTGGAATTTCACGATTGTGCTAGAAGGTCCCCTAGCTAACCAAGTGAGTTGTTCATGAATTGTGGAGTTACCCATAAGGTGTTGACGCAACCAAGAGGGAATAGTATCCATGTGATGACGTATAATCCAAGCATCAGATTTCGTCGGGTATTGGGAAAATAGAATCTGCTTGTGTTCCTCGATATACGGAGCCACAAAGGATGATTGTTACAGAACAATGAATTGTGCTTTATGGAACAAATCGGTATCATTGCTCAAACTTGATTTCCTTCCAAGGGTGCCTATTCCCTGTAGCCTCCCCTCGTGGCGTGATGTTGGAACCCCATTCGAATTAATTGAGTGAGTTAATAAAATAAACACGAAACTCAATGACTTCCTCTGTTCCATATCCCTTGGCGATGCTTCCTTCTGGACGGGCACGATTAAGAACATAGTTTTTTAGACTGACATGAACCTCTCAAAATGCCACATATTGTGCAGGAATACTGGACTAAGAATAGTAATCTCTTTGACTAGGTGAACCATGAGGTGTGTCATAATATTGAAGAAGGATGGTGCAAATACCAATTCAAAGCTGACAAGACATTGTACCACATCATTCTGTAGCTTTATTAGCTTGGTTGGATCGATTGCCTTCTGCGAAATCGCATTGAGAAACGCACATAGCTTTACGAGCGTCAATCGTACATTCTCCGGTAATTAGCCCTCAGTGAAACCGGAAGCAACTGGGTCATCAACATATGGCAGTCATGAGCCTTGAGATTTGTGAACTTCTTTTCTTTCATATTTATTATTCCCTTTATATTCGAGGAGTACCCAGATAGAACCTTGATACTATTCATGCATTCAAACATGCTATCCTTCTCTTCCTTGCTGAGAGTGTAACTGGTAGGGCGTAAGTAGTGTTGTCCATTATCTCTCTTTTCCGGATGTAGGTCATCTCGTTGCTTCACACATTTCAGGTCCTATCATGCTCCAATGTATCTTTTGAGTTCCCATAACAACCCGTGAAGCCTAGCACGTTCATGCAAAGATTCTTCGTCAGGTGCATCACGTCTATTGCGCTTCGGACCTCTACAATTTCCCAATAAGGTAGCTCCCAAAATATAGACTTCTTATTCTACATGGGTGCACGTCCGCTATCATCGTTCGGAACAGGTTCTCTACCAAGGCCCTTTCCAAAGACTACCCTTACATCCTTCATTATCTTAAATACATGCTTTCCATTATGGTGTACAGGTTTTTTACGATGGTCTGGTGCCCCTTTGAAATGCATTCCTTTCTTTCTTAATGGGTGATTAGCAAGAAGAAATCGACGATGGTCCATATACACAACCTTCCTACAGTGTTTCAAATACATGATGTCTGTGTCATCTAAACAATGGGTGCATACCCGATATCCCTTGTTTGTCTATTCTGAAAGGTTACTCGGCATAGTCCAATCATTGATGGTTATGAGCAACAATACTCATAGGTCAAAACTCTCTTGTTTATCCTCATCCCACACACGTACACCGTCTTCCTTCCAGAGCAGTAAAAGTTCATCAACCAACGGTCTTAGGTACACATCAATATCGTTGCCGGGTTGTTTTGAGCCTTGGATAAGCACCGGCATCATAATGAACTTCTGCTTCATGCATAGCCAAGGAGGAAGGTTGAACATACATAGAGTCACAGGACAAGTACTATGACCACTACTTAACTCACCGAATGGATTGAATACATCAGTACTTAAACCAAACCTTATGTTCCTTGTATCACTTTCAAAGTCCGGAAATGCTTTATCAATTGATCTCCACTGGGCCCCATCTACGGGGTGTCTCAGCATCTCATCTTTCTTACGTTCTTCTTTGTGCTATCGCGTCAACTTAGCATTCACCTTGTTTCTGAACAAATGCTTCAAACGTGGTATTACAGAGAAATACCACATCACTTTTTTGGGAAGTCTCTTCTTGGGGAGGCTGCCCCTCGACATCACCAGGATCATCTTGCATGATCTTATATTGTAGCGCTCCGCACATAGGACAAGCATCCAATTTCTCGTATTCATCACCACGATAAAAGATATAGTCATTAAGGCATGCGTGTATCTTCTGAACCTCCAAATTCAGAGGGCAAACAATCTGTTTAGCTTCATATGTTGTGGAAGGCAATTCATTATTCTCGGGAAGAATGTTCTTTATCATTTTTAATATCCCCTGAAATGCCTTATCGGGCACACTATTTTTTGCCTTCCATTGCAGCAATTCTAGTGTGGTACCCAGTTTTTTATGCCCCTGCTTGCAATTTGGGTACAACAATTTTTTGTGATCATTAATCATGCACTTCAACTTTTTTGATTTCTTCTCAATTTCGCAATCTCTGTGTGCATCCCGTAGCACCTGACCAAGATCATCAATAGGACCATCTTCTGCAAACTCATCTTCATCAGCCTCACCCATTGTAATATCTGCAAAAGTTTGGCTTGCATCCTAGTCCGGAATGTTGTTATCATCCTCCTCTTCTTCGTCGTCTTCCATTACAACCCCTCTTTCACCGTGCTTGATCCAAACCAAATAGTTAGGCATGAAACCATACCTAAACAAGTGGTTGTCAACAGTCCCTCAGGAAGAGTAGTTCTTGTTACTGCATTGGAAGCATGGACAATATATGAATCTGTTCTCTAGCTTGTTGGCTTTAACCACTTCGAGAAAATAATACAAGCCATCAACAAACTCCTTGGTCTGTCTGTCCACGTTATACATCCATTGCCGGTCCATCTGCATCGTATTACATGAGAAATGGACATAGGTCTTCATATTAGACAAAGAACTTGATCAATATTAGGTAGGAAAAAATAGAGTTAATGTGATTATAATATTTAGTCTTTACAAAAATATTAGATAAATAAATTATTGCGTGAGAAATGGACATAGGTCTTCGTATTAGATAAAGAACTTGATCAATATTCATAATTTACACCAATCAACCTTCATAAAGATAAAAATAATTCACATGAAAATTACACCATTCAACATTCATAATATTCACTAAAGATACATAAAAAGATTACACTCATAACAAAACAATAAAGATACATATACACTAAAGATTACAGACGCTCCATAGTGGAATTCACGAAGTCAATTATCCTAAAATAGTGGTACAACATAGCAGAATGTTCGCCCTCCAAGCCATCTCTGCATATAACTCAATCTTCTACAAAGTCTATCGAGAGTCACCTCCACATATCCAGTACTATAAAATAACGATACAACAGAAAATCTTCCAGTCCACATGCTCGGGCTAAATATTATAAAGAAATCTTAAAATAATTATCTAAACATCTTTTGGAGTAAGTGCCTGTGGCGGAACACCTCAGATTAACTTAACTAAAGCACGGTTGAGTCGCCTAACACGCGATCCTCATGCTTTAATCAAGATAACTCAAAGTCCGTCGGATTTCATCCGATTTAACCACTTGACAGGACCGAGTTAGCATGGCTCACACGAAGGTGAGTGGTTCCAAAGAATACAACAGATCCACAATTGGTTTAATAATTCATTACACACTGGTTGAAATCAGAGTTTTACAAGTTCTGAAGGAAACAACAGAAGGTAAAAACATCACGGAAGCTAGCGTCGGGGTCGGATGTCCCTGCTGAGGCCAGACAGGACATCAATGATCCTATTCCTCGCCGTCCGAGAAAGGATCCCACTTGACCGTCCACCCAGGAGGAAGCTGGGGCGGCCAAGTGCCAACAGCAAGCTCTGAAGTTTCAACTTCACCTGAAAAGACATGCCACAAACAAGGCTGAGCTTCTAAGCTCAACAAGACTTAACTGATTGGTGAAAAACTACTTCACCACTTCTAGACATACAAGGCTCTTTGGCTGAGGGATTTTGTTTGCTAAAAGCAACTATGTTAGATCCTTACTTTCAATATTTTAGCTCAGATTCTAAGTTCGTTAACCAGTCTATATTGGCCACTTATACTAAGCAAACATAGATCCAACATTATGTATATAAGCTCAACATCAAGACCATGTCATCATCAGACTCCTTCATTACTCAGTGTAGCATAGCGATCAAGCAGTCTCAAACTGTGAGAGGCAGACAAATCGATTCGAGTTCTTTAACCATGCATGGTGAACCTAACCTCACGACATCCGTGCACCACCGAGGGTCGCTTCCTGTGTCGGCCTTCCCCATCAATTCCCTAACCCGTGTCGGGCCCACTTCCCTTGGTGCAAGGTTCCACAGACCCGGCCTCTGCCGTTCTGTGACTACACTTGCCACCACGTGCGGTCGCAGGGGAACTTCGTTCCAGAGACAGTGGATCAAACCGCTCACGTTTAGGTTCAATCAGGTACTAGGCTTCCCCATCCTATAATGGGTATGAGATTAGTACTTTCAAACACTTGATCACGAACACCACCACTGTCGGGCCTTAACAGATTCAATAAACAAACGGGGCGATCAGCCGACCACCAAAAGAGTTCACCAAAACCCTGCCCCGTCCATTGTCCTTATAGTTGTAAACAGAAGAGAAACAACCAACTCCTATAACTCGCGAGTGACAGGAAATCACTCGACTTTTACCGAGTCCTATTTAAGCATTGCAACTACTCGACCCAACAGATTAGTGTTCAAGCAAAGGAACTAAGTCATGCATCTATGGTTTCAAACAACTCCTATACGTAATGCACATTCATGAGAAGGAAGGCATGTGCAAGTTTAGAAGGTTAGGTGCATGCTCCGGGGCTTGCCTTCAAGCGGAGTGGAGGTGATCTAGTCTTCTGCTGGTTCGGCTTCGGCTTCTGGGATTGGCGGCTCTGCTACAGCTCCGTCTTCAGGCGCCGGATGTAGCTCATAGGTGCCGTCGGCGAGATGTAACTCTACACGAATGCACATGCAGGAGTTAGCGCTTAGATGGTTATTTCAACAACACTTGCAAGTTTAGGCTCACACACAAGTAGCAAAGCTACAAGAAAGGTAGGGAAAACAGCATAAAAGGGTCGGATGGGGATAAACTTATGATCTGACCCTTAAACTTAAGGAGTAACTATGCCGGGGTCCTCAGACTTAACACAAAGAAGTCCACGATATTTTGCACAGATACCCTCGGGTCAAGGAAAAAGATACAGCCGAGCCCTCGGGCGGGGTGGATAAGGGTCGGCGGAACAGGCAGGGTCAGGCGAGACGGAAAAGGGGTCGGGCAAACCGGAAAGAGGTCGGCAGCTTACCTTCAGGTCTAAAGGTGAAGCTTTGGGCTCGGGAAGGAACAGACTTGGGTGGAAAAACTAAAGCGCAAAGGCTTGGGCGGCGGCGAGGTTTGACGGTGCTCTGGCGGCGACGGAGCTTCTTGTGGGCAACAAGAAAGCTCTAGCACAGCATGGAGGAACAGGCGGCTTGGTGGATTGGGGAGAAGCGGGTTTGAGCGAAGAGGGGAACTTCTCAAGAGCTCAGCGGCAGGGCTCAAGCGTGCTCAGAGTAGGGGCGGCGAAACAGCGATAGCGAAGGAAACTCCGGTGGGACTCTGGTATGCCTTTTTATAGCTGCGCGGAAGAGAGAGATTTCGAGCAGCACGAAGATCGGGAAGAAAGGATGAAGTGTGCTGCTATGGTGGTGATTGAGCGGCGATGGGTGGCGGAACAGGGCCTTGGAGATAGGGTCTTCGGCTATTGGGCACTGGAGACAAGGCCGGCGCAGGCGCGGCTTTGCCGGAATTTAGATTTAGCGAAGGCGAGCATGGTCTAGTCGCATCAGCGGTGGATTTGACTGGCGGGTGCAAGGAAGGAAGGCGCTGCAAGCGAGGTTACAGCAGGCGAAGTGACAGGGCGAGCGGCGGCACGGGCGAACGTGAAACAGCGGCTTGCCGGGGCACATCACTGGCGAGGCATAAAAAGGAGTTGTCGCTGCCGGAGTCGGTGTTGGCGAGGGAGGTATCGTCGCGGAGCGAGCTCGTGGGCGGTGCGACTGTGGAGAGGCGGGAAAACCGGAAGGCATCGGGGCTTGCAGCCGGGGATCCGGGCAAGATGATGGGCGCGGATCGCGAGGCGGTCTGATGCAGCAGTGGCACAAGCTCTGCCACGGCAGCGACGGGGCACCTTGGCGCGGCCGGCGAGGGCACGAGCGAGACGAGGCGAGGCAGAAAGGGTTGCAGGGGGCTTCCGCTGCAATTGGGGAGGAGGGCGCGCGGATCCGTCCTGTCGCGGCCGGCGACTGGGCGAGGCGGCGGGCGTCGGAGGAGTTGAGCCACGCGGCGGGGGAGCTCTGAAGCAGGCGCATGCTGCTTAGGCGCGTCTGCCTCGAGAGAACCAGGAAAAGATTGCGGGTCCACAAGTCAGTCTCGGGTTCTCCACTGCTCCAAGATTGGAAGGAATACTGCCTTTGGACTTAGAGAGAACCGGCAGTTTTGGTTGGGTTTTTCAGGGGTCAGGACCGGGAAACGGATCTTGAGCGCTTAAGCTCATGAAAGCTGAGTCAGCGGGATTAGGGACTCAGGTTAAGATTAACTCGGCTGATTAACCAAGGTCGTTACAGTGCCACATTCTCATAATAGAAGTATGTTGGTACACAAACAATAGCCCATCCAGGCAAAAGATCTGTTCACTGAGCATAGCCCATGGTGGTAAGCCAAAACCAACCAAAAGCCGCTAGGTCAAGGTTAGTGAACAGATCTTTGCTTGAAGAGGATATTGGGCCACCATATTTCTATTATAAGAATTAGGCTCGAAAAGGCGTTTGGAATACTATTTCAAGATTCTTTTATGATATTTAGCCCAAGTTTATGGACTCAAAGCTCTTCTGTTCTACCATTATTTTCTGGTACTGGAGGAGCGGAGGTGACTCTCCATAGACTTTGTAGAAGATTGAGTTATGTGTAGAGAATAGTGTAAGCATATTTATGTCATGTGCAGACACTGTTCTCTAGGATTGGAGGAACGGAGGTGGTACATCAATTGTTGGTCCATCTGCATCATATTACGTGGAAAATGAACATAGGATTTTGTATTACATTAAGAACTTCAATATTAGGTAGGAAAAAATTAGAGTAAGTATGTTTATAATATTTAGTTCTTGCAATAAACATGAGATAAATAAATTATTGGTCAAACAAATACAATTATTGTTAAATTACAGTGACATTACAAATTGTAGCAATGACCAAAATTCTATTTCTTACACCTCCAATTTATTTACCAATGACTAAATATTAAAGACATATTTACTCTATTTTTTCCCATACCTAATATTGATCAAGTTTTTTTAGCTAATACGAATCATATATAACAAGCAAGCTATCCATCAAATTCTAGCTTAAAAACATGTATAAGTAAAAATCCTCTCCATTCTACCTCATTCTAAAAAACTTATTTTTCTCCCTCTCTAAAGCATAAAATAAAGCGTAATAACAATGAATGAAGAGAGGATGAAGTAGCTAACCTTCACAACACTTTAGATGAGTGAAATCCCCACGGAAATGAGGAAAAAAATTTGAACAGCACCTCCCCTGAGGTTGCTTGCTCGCCATGGCGACAAAGGATAGAGCTCTCAGTCAGGTGGAGTGGCTCTGGCTGGGGGAAGAAGAAGAGTTTCTGGTTTTATAAGGGACGAGATTTTGTCCCTTTTGTTCCGATTGGAATTACCAACCAGGACAAAAGGGGGGCCTTTTGTTCCGATTGGAATTTCCAACTTGGACAAAAGGGGGGCGTCGGTGGGATTTTTTGTAGCCTTTACAACTAGGACTAAAGGGGGGTTTTAGTCCCGGTTGGTCCTTACAACCGAACTAAAGTATCCCCTCGGTGGCCTTCGGTGGTACATTTTTAACTCGGGACTAAAAACACTTCAATCACGGCTCCAATGTTAACCGGGATAAAAGCACTTGGATGGAAGGTCAGTTCTCTACTAGTAGCAGGTGCAAGGGAGGGCGGATGAAGCCTACAACCCGACATGTTCTTTACCACTCAGCCCAGTGCACATGATGAGGACATCACCATCAACGATACATCCATGCCGACACAAGTATCAGTTTCTGGTCCTATTACTCGCGTCCGTGCTCGTCAACTTAATCATCAAGTAAGTTCACTCTTGAGTTCCTGTCCATCATACGTAGACCATGGAGACACGTGCACTCTTGTTTTGGTTAGGAACCAGGGAGAAGACCGAAAGGGTTGGATTCACGCAGGCTGGATTCAGACGGTAGGACAGCACCAACTTGTGATGGTCACCTCGGTCGCATACAGATTCGGATTGGGGCGTTCAAGTACTTCATGGAATCCCTATGAAGCCTATTTTCATATGGATCTGGACTCAAGTATATATATCTTCTGAGGTGGCCGCAATGACTGAATTACTACCGAGAGGTTTTCTATCCAAAGGTGCTGCGTCGCCTTATTTTTGGGCCAATGGGCCGTGTATCAAGTCGGGTCCATTAGGGACGCGTCCTAGGATTGGAGCACGACCTCAACACCCTGGTGGTCGTCCTCCCACCTTGATATACCCCTTAGCTACCACCAAGAATAGTTAGGTTTTGTTTAGATTAAGTTTAGCTTTTGCTACTTGCTTGTAAGCGCGCGTGCTGGATCAGCCACCCATCTTCTTGTCCTCGGAACCCATCATTATTGAGATTGAGTTTGAAACCTTCATCATCATCTAGTAAGTACTTGTTATATTTGTTCTTGCTAATTCTTAGATTGTTTACAGGACGAGTGCCCTAATGGCCGGGTGACGCGCTCCACAAGATCGCGGCAGCCATTGGAGATGGTGCATCGGTTATTAAGGCGAAGCATTTTTGGAAGGTTGTAATCGGACTGTGAATGTTGTCTGCATCCACCAATCGAGTTATCCCATGCTATCTCACAAAAGATCAGGAATTAACCCTAGCGAGTTCCTATCAGCACAGCTCGCTACCCATCCCAAATCTACTAAATTCCTAAAATCAAGAACCCTTGGTCACAATGGCTGAGGCGAGAGGAACAGATTAAATATAGTGGTGCAAAGGTGTGGCGCTCCACCGGAGGGGGAGCACCACTCTGCCATCCAAATCTACTGAATCCCCAAAATCAAGAACCCTTGGTCACGATGGCTAAGGCGAGAGGAACATATTAAATATAGTAGTTTAAATATAGTGGTGCAAAGGTGTAGCGCTCCGCTCCGCCATCGTAGATGCCTATGCGAGACGCGCCGCCCACGTAGCGTTGCTTGTGCGCTCGCCCCCGCAGCCGCCTCCGCAACGTGACCTGCAAGTCGCGAGGATTGTTTCCACGCCTATTGGGTGATGGATCGAATATCGGGTGGGGTTAGTGGACTCCACCGTGATTGGACCGGGGCAAAAACCGCGGGTAGGCTAATCAAACGCGCATACTATGGTGAGCCAGGATTTAATCCCGCTAAAAATATGTAAAAATAACTACGTTCTGACTTTAAGATAGAAAATTCCTTCAACAATGTGAACACTATGTTTAAATTTCAAAGGGGTCCTGGAAGAGTCACCAAAAACTATTTTAAACAACTTCCAGACATTATCACCAGGTCAACAACTCAACATTGCAACGCAATTTAACAATAAATAACACTACTCCGGTGACACTTACGACGCAACACCCGATCAAAACTTACGACACAATATTTTCTCCAGATTACCAGCTGCTAGAACAAAGAATTACAGACCCAAAATTGACTCTGTTACAACTGCTGCCGCACACGAGTAACAAAATTAAACAAGCTAATATATTTAGCAGATGAATTCTTTTAACCATCAGGTTGCAAAATGCCAGTGAAACGTGGCCTTGCATTGGATTAATTTGCCAGCGCACTCCCATTGGTCGTTTCAGATCTGCAATTGAAAATTGAATTTTTGCTCCATTAGAGATTGTCCAAAGAAATATGTACATCCAACGAAAGTTCAAATGCAGAAACAGACAAACAAATCATATGCAAACTACAAGGAAAATCAATAAACTTTAGCATGTCAGATAATGCATCATGGCACCAACCGACTTGTAATCATGAACCACTTCCAACACCCAGGAACAAAGTAATTTGGGGGACATCTATTGTTGAAAAATAAAAGCAGTCAGCTTAGACCACAAATAATTTGTTGTCTCACATGGAACAGGAGAATAAAGCCAGCGCTTATTCACGAGGCCCCAAATGAGTATGACATATTTGACAGCTTCACTGCTTAAAGCAAAAGATGTGACCCAGCACAACTTAAAACGACACGAAACACAAATATTGCTGTGTTGTTGCCTAAATTAATGTAACAAAAATACAAACAAGTAATATCATGGACACGGTTATTTTTCTTCCAACAGTTAGGGACTGTTTGTTTGAGCTTCCTGGCAGTTTCTTAACGTGAAAAGCCAGAAGCTCAAACAAACAGCGAACTTCTCGTATAGCTTCCAAAAAGTTGGTAGCCCAGAAAAGCTAAGTTTATATGAAAAGCTAGAAAGCTTAGTTTACAAGTTTTTCGTAGCTTTTTGATCTTAGAAAGCTAATCACATCTTCTAAAAGCTAGTGTTGGAAAAGCCAGCAGCAGCTTTTTAGAAAAGCTCAAAAGCTGCAACTCAAACAAACACGCCCTTAGTATACCTAATTTTAACAAGAACTAGCACAAGAAGACTGTTGCGACTTGCCTTCTCCCAGATTCAAAATTCGAGGTTCACTTGTACTATTCACTATGCCACTTGCAAATTTTACTATGAAAATTTTGGTAAGATAGTAGTCCCTCCGTCCCAAATTACTATTCGTTTTGGCTGTTCTAGGTACATGACTTCTGCTACGTATTTAGACATACTATATATCTAGGTGCATAGCAAAAACTAAGAATCTAGAAAAGCTAAAACGAATAGTAATTTGGGATGGAGGGAATAAGTTGGTGATTTAGCTTCCAGTACAATGGTATCAGTAACATTGTGTATGATGACTAAAAGATGAAACCATGTAACAGAGGGTACTTGAGGTCAAAAAAAAGTTACAGTACACTACTTTTCCCAAATGGTTATCATGATACTAAAACTATGTTTGCACCCATCCTACACCGACATCTGCAACTCCCATCTACAAGCTTGACAATCAAACAATATGAATGTAGTTCACATTAAAAGAAGAAGCACACCATCAGGTGTTCTATATGTCGTATGATGCAAAAGAATACTAGAAAGGTACATTACAACACCAACTAAACATAACTTCCTGATTTCAAGGATTGAAGACTGTATAACAGCTCCTAGTCCAATAATCGTATATGCTAACAGGAAACAGAAGTCAGAGAGATGTTTGCTCAGTTAATGCTACTTGAGAAGTGGTATTTAACACATTATCTAAACCCTCACATTTACGTCCATGCTTGTTCCTCACAGCATTTTAAGCCTAGGAAACAACGCAAGCAGACCATCTTTTTTTGTTTCTTTTAAGATTTTCAGCTTTTGGAGGAATCCACATTAATCTCAGTACCATGTAGATAAACATCATAATACTCTTTGAATAAAGCAAACAGTCATGCAACTAAAGTTAGATCATGAAGATTCTACCTCACAACCATAGATCATATCAATATTTCATAAGATTAATAGCTTTCCTCAGCAAAAAAAAAATGCCAACCATGAGCAGAATAATCGTTATTTTTCGTGTGAATGCAACTTGTTCACTAATGTGTCTGAAGAAAACTTCCAGCATCTTAACTGATATCCCACTTAAAGGCCATATGTAAGCAATTGATGACAACCTATATGTTCATAAAACAAAGAGCATATGCAAATAGAACATGCTGAACTTGTTTTATCCCCCCATATAATCTCAAGGACAGCTTGGACCAAAACAACACCAGCTAGGATCAACAATGACCACCTAATGAAGTATTTAACTGAATAATAAGAAGCAAGATTCTGGAACGTAATCTAAAAACAAAAAAAGTAGGTCATGACCAACCATGCTAGTTATGCACAAGATGAAAAATTGGATCAAATCAAAGTTTAGAGGGATGAGATAGATTGCCAGACCCTTCTTCAGATTCTTTTGCAGCTTCAACTGCATTGGGCTTTTCCAAGCTCTTAGCACGGGCTTCAGGTAGTTGAGTATTGTCATTCTCCTCTCCTGCAAGTGGTGAACCCCTCCTCCCAAAGGACCTCCTCTCCAGTGGTGCCTCCCACACCTTCATCGCCTCAAGTTTCTCATCAATCTTCCTCCAGTCCTCCCCCTTCTCAGCAAGAACCTCCTCACGTGGGCGAGCAGCTCCAAATGGGTTGGAAGATCTGGTTCTTGGTTGAATCTCTAGCTTCTCCACTATAGGCTCTTCCTTCCTCCAGTCCTCCCCCTTTGCAGCAAGGACCTCCTCACGCGGGCGGGCTGTGCCAAATGGGTTCGATGACCTGCTCCTGGGTCGCTGCTCCTCCTTATCATCCTCTTTATTATTATCCTCCGGCTTCTCTCCATCAGTGCCATTGGCAAGCGGCAAGGTCCGCTTCTGCAAATTGAGACGGGGCCGGCCAACGCTGCTGTCCCCACCATTGCTCATCTCCTCCCTCCTCCTGCCCCAAGAATCAGCATCCGGACCACCATCCCTGTTGAAGCCCCAAACTGGCCCACCCCTCCGGCCGTCAGCAGGCAGGGGCGGCGGCGCAGAATAGCTTTTATTAGAGACCCAACTCGCGGAGTCGTCAGCGCGCGAGATAGAGTCGCCTCCGAAACCGCCGCCGCCGCGCTCCCTTCGCTCGGGAAACGGGGCTGGTGCGGTCCTCTTGGTGGAGACCCAGTCATTGACGTCATCGGCACGCGACGCTGAGGAGTCCCAGCCGAATCCTCCCATAGCCCTCCTCTCCAAGGGCTTCTTGCCGGCGCCCCAGTCATCCGCCTCGTCGGCGCGCGACGGGCCGAAGTCCTCGCGGTCAGATCCGCCGCGGCGCGGCTCGTCGGAACCGCGGGGGCCTCCTCCGGCGCCGCCCCACCGCCCGGCCCCGAAGCCCCGCGTGTTGGCCAGCTCCTCCTCGGTGCGCTCGCGGGGACCCGTGGGGAGATCGAAGGTCGTCACCTCGGGGCCAGGCCCGCGGGATGCGCGCGTGACGAACTTGCCGGAGTTGAAATCGGAAAGAGGCATAGACTGGGCCTTCTTCTTCTTGGGGACCTTGGTGGTGGCGGCGGTGGCGAGGTCGGGGAAGTCGGCGGCGGGGACGACGGGCGGCGGCGGGGGGGGGAGCTCATCCTGCTCCTCGGCGGCGAGGGCCCAAGAGCCGGGCTTGGACCACGCGGAGGCGACGGCCATGGCTGCGTGCGGTGGTGGTGCGCTCTCGCGTTGGTTGGTAGCGTGCGTTTGCGCTTGGCGGATTTGGGGATTGTCTAGGGTGAGACGTGAGAGGGCGGCGGGCGAGGTGACTAGGGTTTATACTATGGACTGGGGGCCCGTGGGCTGTTCAGTCCGGGACGGAAACGAAAAGGATCTTGGACAGGTCAGGATCGGGCTCGCCGGCGCGTCCGGTTCCTGCTTCCTGTTGCACTGCTGCTGCGTGCAGCCGATTCCGGGTCGGATTTACTCCGTACATATGAATCTATTTATAAGGTGCGCAAGGTATCAAGATTCAAATTTTGATCAATAATTTCACCATCAATTTTTTATTTTTTATATAAATGTAACATGGTTTGATTTGTATCAAATGTATTTATAATCATAATAAACAATATAGTATAAGATAAATGAATTGTCAAAATCTAATTTGGAAGACTGTGTCATGTTGTACCACGCTTAATAAATAGGAACAAAGAGAACAGAACATTTGGCGCGCAATGCGCGCTCTACCATTTGAACAATCAAATACAGGTAAACAGAAAGCAATAAAAGGTGATAAAAGACATGCATGGTATATGACAAATTCACCACAAAATCACAACATATGCTAATAAACACATCGTCAATATGTTAACATCTAAGCAATGTGGATACACAAGCTGTCATAGGTGTCTGTCTGGCTTTTGAATCATGATTACAGCACATTCGAGCATCAGGCATACACTATGAGAAATCTTCTGGTCTATGACAAAAATTTTTTGACACATTTGTTCTCGTTATAGATTTATGACGTTTCTGGCTGAAAATATCATAAAATTTTACACCTAAACAAATTTAGTGACAAAGTTACGAATCATCATAAAAGTTTCCACCCAAGACAAAAAGAAAATATCACTCGCTGTTACATGATGGTTTTGTGACGATAGAAGATCCGCGAAAACATCATAAATCAACTAGGGTTTCACATGTAAGTTTAAGCTGATAAATAGGCCGGTAAAATAAAAACAAAAACGTGCTCCTCCCGTGGATCGAACCTGTTACTGATCGAATGGGAAGTCTTTACCGCAACCGGGTCCCACATGTAAGGTAAGTTTCAGGCAAGTGTAGACTTGGCGGCAGAAAAGCCAGCGCTACAGCCAAAAACTTGTTTACCACTATCGCGCTCCCACGATAGGGAAAAAGAAGAACAGAGAGAAAGCGACTAGGATGGAGCACTCCGGCGGAGATCTGCAGCTCCCCGCGGTGACTCAGTCCTACGACAGCACAGATCTGGTGCTTCCTGCGATGACAAGTCAATCTGGTCTGTAATGTTGAGTTGAATTTGCCTACATTTCATTTTGTATTATGATCATTCAGTGTAAGGCACTTCCAACCTACTACTTTATTCAAAAGCTAAACAATGAGCATTTGACAGATGGATAGACATTAGCTACATGGTTGTCAACTATTTACCCTTGAGCTAAGAAAGGGGTCAAAGATTTCATGGAATTTGTTAAGAGTAGATACTTTGAGGATGAACAAATTTTATGCTCGTGTCGTCGATGCCTGAATCGATTTACTTCAAATATACAAGAGGTGCGTATGCACTTACTTAGGAATGGGATGGCAACCACCTACACTAGGTGGATCCATCATGGAGAAACATTCGAGGATGGGGTTCAGGATAATGCAAATCTGCAGGATAATAGGGTTCAGGAAAATCCAGTTCTGCAGGATAATAGGGTTGAGAAAATTGCAATTCTAGCGGATGAGGGGGTTGAGGGTAATGCAATCATGCTGGAAGATGGTGATTAGGAAATGGTTCAGGAAAATGAATACATATCGGGTATTGTTGACGGTCATTAAGTACTAAATATGATCGTCAATATACTCAAGAATAAAGGAGGATTGACATTTCTTACACGCATATTTGGTTTCAAATAATGCAGTTCCACTTATCCTTGGAGAATATTTAGTTGCAGGTGAAAAAGTGCAAAAGGATGGAGAAAGCACACTCTATGGATCCAAGAAACACGCTTCTGACCAATGGGAGGTTGCCACATGTGCATCCCATGGATTGAAGGACCCACAAACTACCACAGCCGCCTCAATCCACCGGAGAACACACACAACCGCCATTGAGACCTCCCAAGAAATCACAGGGGGTCGGCCGAACCAAGGGTTCGACCGAACCACCCTTGTCCCCTCTCTACTCCAGCTTCCACGTGGCGACGGTTTAGGTTGGTTAAGGGATATTCTCTGAAGATTCCCTCACAGAACCGCCTCTTGGATCCTATAAATATGAGGGGACAGGCTCCATTCTAGGACACACACAACTAGTGATTCACTCTCTCCCTCATAGTTTCCAAGTTAGTGGAGTTAGGCTAGAGTAGCTCTACTTTAGGTTCCAGGTCTCCTTGGAATTTAGGGTATGGATCTTGTATCTTTTATTCCTAGGTTGACTTTATTCTATTCAAAGTATATATCTTCTTTATATAGTGTTGTGATTGGTTCTTATATGCATGAGTTAGATATATACCCTTGCTATATTGATGTGCTAGGCTTATACGATCGTATGCTAGTCATATACCCTTGCTATCATAGTATAGGCTTATATACGCCCATGTATGCCTTGAGAACATGCTTCAGTAAATACTCTATGTGTATATATTCCTTGTATAGCTTAGTTGATATATGCTACAGCATTGGTTCAATGGCCATATCTATGGCGGTTTCAGCCCTTGTCACAATAGCTCAGGTCGGCTGGAGTGTTGTTAACAATGCAAGCATGGTGCTTGGATTGCTTAGCTTTATTGGATATGAGTTTGCCCCACGGGCCGTAGAGGTAGGCCGCAAGTGGTGACATCCCTGTTGGTTCTTTGTAATCCTCCACGTTCAGGTACGCTGTAGGAGTTTGTAAATTAGGAATAACTTTGCTAGGCGGAACCAATATGAGTACTGTCTCCCCCATATGTGCTTGGGTGCATAGGTCTGAGTTCTATACAATGTGTATGTATGTTATGCTTATATGATCTGTGCTATATATAGGAAGTACATATGAACCTAGAACTAACTCTTAGCCCTTCTACCTAGCTTAGTTGTCTTGAGATGAATCATGTGTGTGTCATGCTATCTATCTATCTATCTTACCCTTGCATTGAGTATTGTCTCTATCCATCTATGGTATACTCATATACATAGTAAACTCTTTTGACCTATCAACCTTCCTTTGGGAAATACGATACCCTTGGAAATACGATACCCTTGGAAATACTCTTAGGTGAAATGCTACAACCGTATATCCATGCACTTGTGGATTTATTCGTGATCATTAAATATACCAATAGATATGGAGGAGGATGAAGGCACAAAAGATGGACTTTTTGAAATGATAGCCGACATGTGCGACGCTAAAGAGCTTTAAGGGAAAATGTTAGAATGTATAAAGGATCATCTAAAACTTAAGGTGTCATCGGGATCTACATATACATAATTTTTATTTGTTGTGAAGTTACTTCATATCAAGTCTTTCTATCTGATCAGCAATGTCGCATTCAATGCGATTCTGAAGGTGTTGTCCGTTGCTTTTCCGGACGCATGTGTTCCGACATCTTATGATGATGCACCAAGTACATACATGCCATGAGACTGGGCTATGATTATATCCATATTTGCAATAATAATTGTGTATTGTTTCGCAAGACGCTAGCGAAACATGATGTGTGCCTAGTGTGTTGTGAAGCGGATTCAAAATGAAAAGATGCAGACACCATGAAGTGCATTCCTTAGAAGGTATTGAGGCATTTTACACTAGTTTCAAGGCTGAAGAGGATGTTTCTTTCATCAAAAACCATAAAGGATGCACAATGGCACAAGTTGAAGCGAAAATTGGTGGACAATGTGCTTAGCCATCCAGCTGATGGTGAGGCATGGAAAGACTTCGATCGAACTTGGCCGGAATCTGTAAAAGGTGCTAGGAACATTAGATTTGGCCTTGCAACCGATGGTTTCAATCTATTTGGCAACATGACCAACTCATATAGTATGTGGCTAGTATTTCTTGTGCAGTATAACATGCCACCATGGGTATACATGGAAGAATCAAACTTCATGATGGCATTATTGATCCCTGGGCTGAGTTCTCCATCAAAGGAATTTTTTATGTCTTCTTGCAACCTGTTGTAGATGAGTTGTTGGACCTTTAAAAGGGTGTCGATGCATACGATGCTTGTTCTATAAACCCTTTAAACTGTGTGATGCAGTTATATGGTGCATACATGATTATCCAGCATTGAGCACATTGGCGGGGTGAGTCACGAAATGTTATTATGCCTATGTGCATTGTGACAAGGATCCTTGCTCAAGGAGATTGAAGAACAAGATATGTTACATTGGCCATCGTCATTTCCTTCCAATTGACCATCCATGGAGAAGAAAGAAAGCAAACTTTGATGGTAATACTAAAAACTAAGAGAGGCCAGAGCAATTTACTACTGAGGAGCTTCTGCAGTAACTGGAGAAGGTTAAAGATGTTAAACCAAGAAAGCCTCTTCAAGGTCAGAAAAGGAAGCAAAAATCCAGAACATTGTTGGAGCCAAAGGGTTTGTTTGTTTGACTTGCCGTATTGGACAACTCTGAAGCTACCACATAATCTTGATGTCATGCACATTGAGAAAAACATATGCAAAAACCTTATTGGAACATTGCTAAAACTTGCTGGGAAGACAAAGGACATGATTAATGCTAGGATTGATTTGGAAGAGATGGGCAATAGACCACATCTACACATGCAAAATACTATGGAAGGACACTCATGCAAAATGCCAGAAGCTCCATATACAATGGGTAAAAACAAACAGAAGGTATTCTGTGATTTTATAAGTCACGTGAAGTTCCCAGATGGATATGCTTCTAAATTATCAAGATGTATTGCCGCTGATAGATGCAAACTCCAAAGACTAAAAACTCATGATTATCATATCCTACAACAAAGGATTTTTCCTACTTCCCTTCAAGGTTTAATGGATAAAGAGATATACTCAGCTATTTTGAAATTAGAAAACTTATTTTGGCAACTATGTTGCAAAACTCTGAAGTTGGATGTTTTGAACAAACTGAAAACAGATATTCCAATAATTTTGTGCAAGCTTGAGAAAATTTTCCCTCCTACCTTCTTTGATGTTATAGTGCACTTGGCTGTCCATTTACCTGAGGAAACAATCCTATGAGGCCCAGTATAATATGGATGGTTTATCTCGTCGAAAGAAGCCTATGCACAATGAGGCATTTCGTGAGAAACATGGCTAGGCCTGAAGGATCCATTGTAGAAGCATATGTTGCTAATGAGTGCTTGACATTTTGCTCAAGGTACTTTGCGAATGATGATGTTTGACACACAATTCAATCAAGAGAGCAAGAACAAAGAGAATGTTGATTTGTTAGGAAAAGGCGATTTATCATATTTCTAGCACAATGTTGATGTACTTGGAGCAGCGAAGACTTTGTTCCTTGATTTAGATTACGACAAACTGGTTTGGTATGTGCAAAGCAATTGCGAAGAGGTTGAGCCATATATCGGGTATGTAATTTGTCATGCAATTATTGTACTACAATTATTTCGGTCTAATTTTCCGATGGATGTATTTTTGTAGGATATATAGGGATTAGTGAAAAGCGAAAGGTGTGTCGGACTAGGTTATTGATTGTAGAATTCAAAAAGAATTTGCCCGATGTTTTAAATCGCATGTAAGTTTTCTACTTTTTCAGAACAAACTTATATTAGCTGGCGAGGACTTATATATAAAACTTTGGTTTTGTTGTATAGATTGAAAATATGCCTGAAGGAGAGGTCTTCAAGGACCTATATGCATTATCAACTTTATCAGACAAGCAAGGATGAAAATATTCAGCATGCCTTGTTGGCGGTGTCCGGTACCACACACATGGTTGAGAGGAAAATAGAAAGACACAGAACAGTGGGATTATGACTATAGGCTTTCATAATAGTGAGCCATTTGAGTTTTATAGTTGTCTAAAAGAAATTATTGAGCTGCAGTTAAACTCATCAGGGTGTGGCATAAATCGAACTATTGTATTATTCCAGTGTGATTGGTATGATCTGGGAGGGGCGAAGAGGGAACTGAGGATTAGAAAGGATGGGTACTTCACAAGCATCAATACAGGAAGGTACTGGTACAAAAATGATCCCTACATTTTTGCTGAATAGGCAACAAAGATGTTCTACTTGCTAGACACCCTGCTACAAGATCCATGGAGAGTGGTGCAAAAAAATTGAGCACAAGAATTTGTGGATCTTTAATGAAAATGAGCAGGACATATCACCCAGTAGCATGGTACTTACATAGCAAGATGATGAAATTGAAGAATGTGGTGATGATAGTATTGGTGATGGTCCGGAGGCTCTGGTGTCTATTCTTGACGAGGAGTGGACTGTCGTTCTAGCAGATCAAGTTACTTCCATTCGCCAGCAAAGCATGGATATTTGGATGAATTCAATTCTAATGATGAGGAGGAGGATGAAACTATTTGGCAATACCATGATGAAGGTGAAAATCGTGTACCTGACAGTGACGAGGACTAGCAAGTGAAATTAGTTAATATTTTAGTCGATCCGATCTGAACTTGTTGTATACGATAGAGTAAAATGCATGGTCGGTCCTTAAACTTGTTCGGCTGTGTCACTTAGGTCCCCGTACTCTCAAAATGCATATTTTTCTCACTAAACTTGGGCTCGGGTGTCATTTAGGACCCTATACTCTCAAGATGCAGATCTAACTCCCTAAACTTGGCTTTGGATGTCATCTAGGTCCATATACTCTAAAAGCATTGTCATCTCAAATGAATTGATTAAAACTTATTTTTTACATAGATATAATTTAATTATGCCAAATAAAGTGGATTTCAGCTCAACGTGTGTGGATAATATTGATGTGTTGAATCCAAAAAGATTGATGATCTTTCACTTTGTAGGCAATATCTTAACTTGCTAGGTGCGCATGGCCGGTGTGCTCTACTCCCTCCGTTCCTATTTATAAGGCGTGGTATGCCATGGCACGATCTCCCAAATTAAATTTGACCATTCGTTTATCTTATATTTTATTATTTATGGCTATAGACTTATAATCATCGGAGAGTATATTTGATTACAAATCCAACCATATCAAATTTATATTAAAAAATAAAAAATTATTGGCTAAAATATTGGTCAAAGATTGTAAACTTTGAATCTTGATATGCTTGTGCATCTTATAAACATGAACGTAGGGAGTATTATTCTTGAAAGATTGTTCAAATTTGAATAACTCGTAGTTGCACTTACTAAAATAAAATTAGGGGTTTATAAGATAAATTACTGGATGAATATTAGGAGAAGCTGTAGGGCAATAAAACAAGTCAAAAAATATGCCAATGAAAGTAATGGCTTGTTTGAAAGCATAAATTTTGATCTTATCATGTTCTATTAGTGGGATGACACAGCATTTCAAGAGTTTAAGGACCTATATCACACCCGAAGTCAAGTTTAAGAAGTAAGGTATGCATTTTGAGAGTACATGGACCTAAGTGACACCTGAGCCCAAGTTTAGGTAGATAGATATGCATTTTGAGAGTACGGGGACCTAAGTGACATAGCCAGACAAGTTTAAGGACTGAGCCCAAGTTTAGGTAGATAGATATGCATTTTGAGAGTACGGGGACCTAAGTGACATAGCCAGACAAGTTTAAGGACTGGCCATACACTTTACTCTATAAGATATGAACCGATATGTGCATGTAGAGCTTTTATCCTAGTAGTTGTGGGAAAATCCTTTTGACGCATCTTAATATGTTCGAAAGCACACTTAGCTAGTTATTGATCCGGCTCGGTGTATTGTCAAACACCAGAACATCCTTTGACATCTTTGAAAATCTTCAAACACCCATTTGGCTTGCTATTAATTCGGTTCAGTGTATTGTCAAACACCAGAACATCATGTGACGTCTTTCAAAATCTTCGAACGCCCATTTGGCTGGCTGTTTATCCGATTCGGTGTATTTTCAAACACCAGAACATCCTGTTGTTGAATGTAGACTTACCTGACTATTTGTCTAGCTTTGGATGTTTGCAAAGATCGGAATATCCATAGGCTAGAACAAGGTTGGGTAGGAATGCTGTGTCACTCGTGCTAACCCGTCATTCCCCATTTACTACAAGGTCGCTTGCGGCGCTCACCCTTGGTAGGGTTTAGCCACCGCTGCCACCCCTGCGCTCTGCCCCTATCGCAATCTGCCGCCGCTCGCCCCGATATCACAGGTATTCGTCGTTGAAAGGGGGATTCGTAAAATTTTATAAAATCATTGCGGTAGGTGATTTGAGAAAGATCTTGCTTATATGGACATGAGTCTCGATCCATACGAAAATAGACTTCATATGAATTCCACGGAGTACTTGAATGCCCTAGTGTATAATTAGGAAGATTGCATGCGTTCGTTGCGAAAAAATCCACCCTAGTTACGCTACTCGAAAATAGTGCATTCGGGTGCCGAAATGCACCCGTTTTGCATCGTTTTTCATGCCGGAACCGAATGCCCAAAAACAATCCCAAACATGTTCTAGGGTCTAATTAGGTAGATTAGATGCGTTCGTTGCGAAAAAATCCACCCGAGTTTCGCTACCCGGAATAAGTGCATTCGGGTGCCGAAATGCACCCGTTTTGCATCATTTTTCGTGCTGGAACCGAATGCTCAAAAACAGTCCCAAACATCTTCAAAGATTGCATGCGTTCGTTGCGAAAAAATCCACCCGAGTTACGCTACCCGGAAATAGTGCATTCGGGTGCCGAAATGCACCCGTTTTGCATCATTTTTCGTGCCGGAACCGAATGCTCAAAAACACTCCCAAACATCTTCTAGGGTATAATTAGGAAGATTGCATGCGTTCGTTGCAAAAAAATCCACCCGAGTTTCGCTACCCGGAAATAGTGCATTCGGGTGCCGAAATGCACCCGTTTTGCATCGTTTTTCGTGCCGGAACCGAATGCTCAAAAACACTCCCAAACATGTTCTAGGGTATAATTAGGTAGATTGGATGCGTTCGTTGCGAAAAAATCCACCCGAGTTTCGCTACCCGGAATTAGTGCATTCGGGTGCCGAAATGCACCCGTTTTGCATCATTTTTCGTGCTGGATCCGAATGCTCAAAAACAGTCCCAAACATCTTCAAAGATTGCATGCGTTCGTTGCGAAAAAATCCACCCGAGTTTCGCTACCCGGAATTAGTGCATTCGGGTGCCGAAATGCACCCATTTTGCATCATTTTTCGTGCTGGAACCGAATGCTTAAAAACAGTCCCAAACATCTTCAAAGATTGCATGCGTTCGTTGCGAAAAAATCCACCCGAGTTTCGCTACCCGGCAATAGTGCATTCGGGTGCCGAAATGCACCAATTTTGCATCGTTTTTCGTGCCGGAACCGAATGCTCAAAAACACTCCCAAACATGTTGTAGTGTATAATTAGGTAGATTGGATGCGTTCGTTGCGAAAAAATCCACCCGAGTTTCGCTACCCGGAAATAGTGCATTCGGGTGCCGAAATGCACCCGTTTTGCATCGTTTTTCGTGCCGGAACCGAATGCTCAAAAACACTCCCAAACATGTTCTACGGTATAATTAGGTAGATAGGATGCGTTCGTTGCGAAAAAATCCACCCGAGTTTCGCTACCCGGAAATAGTGCATTCGGGTGCCGAAATGCAACCGTTTTGCATCATTTTTTGTGCCAGAACCGAATGCCCAAAAACACTCCCAAACATGTTCTAGGGTATAATTAGGAAGATTGCATGCGTTCGTTGCGAAAAAATCGAACCGAGTTTCGCTACCCGAAAATAGTGCATTCGGGTGCCGAAATGCACCGGTTTTTGCATCATTTTTCGTACCAGAACCGAATGCCCAAAAACACTCCCAAACATGTTCTAGTATATATTTAGGAAGATTGCATGCATTAGTTGCGAAAAAATGCACCCGAGTTTCGCTACCCGGCAATAGTGCATTCGGGTGCCAAAATGCACCCGTTCTGCATCGTTTTTCGTGCCGGAACCGAATGGTCAAAAACACTCCCAAACATGTTGTAGTGTATAATTAGGTAGATTGGATGTGTTCGTTGCGAGAAAATCCACCCGAGTTTCGCTACCCGGAAATAGTGCATTCGGGTACCGAAATGCACCCGTTTTGCATCGTTTTTCGTGCCGGAACCGAATGCTCAAAAACACTCCCAAACATGTTCTAGGGTATAATTAGGTAGATTGGATGCGTTCGTTGCGAAAAAAATCCACCCGAGTATCGCTACCCGACAATAGTGCATTCGGGTGCCGAAATGCACCTGTTTTGCATCGTTTTTCATGCCGGAACCGAATGCTCAAAAACACTCCCGAACATGTTCTAGGGTCTAATTAGGAAGATTGCATGTGTTCGTTGCGAAAAAATCCACCCGAGTTTCGCTACCTGGAAATAGTGCATTCGGGTGCCGAAATGCACCCGTTTTGCATCATTTTTCGTGCCGAAACCGAATGCCCAAAAACACTCCCAAACATGTTCTAGTGTATATTTAGGAAGATTGCATGCGTTCGTTGCGAAAAAATCCACCCGAGTTTCGCTACCCGGCAATAGTGCATTCGGGTGCCGAAATGCACCCGTTTTGCATCGTTTTTCGTGCCGGAACCGAATGCTCAAAAACACTCCCAAACATGTTGTAGTGTATAATTAGGTAGATTGGATGCGTTCGTTGCAAAAAAATCCACCCGAGTTTCGCTACCCGGAAATAGTGCATTCGGGTGCCGAAATGCACCCGTTTTGCATCGTTTTTCGTGCCGGAACCGAATGCTCAAAAACACTCCCAAACATGTTCTACGGTATAATTAGGTAGATAGGATGCGTTTGTTGCGAAAAAATCCACCCGAGTTTCGCTACCCGGAAATAGTGCATTCGGGTGCCGAAATGCAACCGTTTTGCATCATTTTTTGTGCCAGAACCGAATGCCCAAAAACACTCCCAAACATGTTCTAGGGTATAATTAGGAAGATTGCATGCGTTCGTTGCGAAAAAATCGAACCGAGTTTCGCTACCCGAAAATAGTGCATTCCGGTGCCGAAATGCACCGGTTTTGCATCATTTTTCGTACGAGAACCGAATGCCCAAAATTACTCCCAAACATGTTCTAGTGTATATCTAGGAAGATAGCATGCGTTAGTTGGGAAAAAATGTACCCGAGTTTCGCTACCCGGCAATAGTGCATTCGGGTGCCAAAACGCACCCGTTTTGCATCGTTTTTCGTGCCGGAACCGAACGGTCAAAAACACTCCCAAACATGTTGTAGTGTATAATTAGGTAGATTGGATGTGTTCGTTGCGAGAAAATCCACCCGAGTTTCGCTACCCGGAAATAGTGCATTCGGGTACCGAAATGCACCCGTTTTGCATCGTTTTTCGTGCCGGGAACCGAATGCTCAAAAACACTCCCAAACATGTTCTAGGGTATAATTAGGTAGATTGGATGCGTTCGTTGCGAAAAAAATCCACCCGAGTATCGCTACCCGACAATAGTGCATTCGGGTGCCGAAATGCACCTGTTTTGCATCGTTTTTCATGCCGGAACCGAATGCTCAAAAACACTCCCGAACATGTTCTAGGGTCTAATTAGGAAGATTGCATGTGTTCGTTGCGAAAAAATCCACCCGAGTTTCGCTACCTGGAAATAGTGCATTCGGGTGCCGAAATGCACCCGTTTTGCATCATTTTTCGTGCCGAAACCGAATGCCCAAAAACACTCCCAAACATGTTCTAGTGTATATTTAGGAAGATTGCATGCGTTCGTTGCGAAAAAATCCACCCGAGTTTCGCTACCCGGCAATAGTGCATTCGGGTGCCGAAATGCACCCGTTTTGCATCGTTTTTCGTGCCGGAACCGAATGCTCAAAAACACTCCCAAACATGTTGTAGTGTATAATTAGGTAGATTGGATGCGTTCGTTGCAAAAAAATCCACCCGAGTTTCGCTACCCGGAAATAGTGCATTCGGGTGCCGAAATGCACCCGTTTTGCATCGTTTTTCGTGCCGGAACCGAATGCTCAAAAACACTCCCAAACATGTTCTACGGTATAATTAGGTAGATAGGATGCGTTTGTTGCGAAAAAATCCACCCGAGTTTCGCTACCCGGAAATAGTGCATTCGGGTGCCGAAATGCAACCGTTTTGCATCATTTTTTGTGCCAGAACCGAATGCCCAAAAACACTCCCAAACATGTTCTAGGGTATAATTAGGAAGATTGCATGCGTTCGTTGCGAAAAAATCGAACCGAGTTTCGCTACCCGAAAATAGTGCATTCGGGTGCCGAAATGCACCGGTTTTTGCATCATTTTTCGTACCAGAACCGAATGCCCAAAAACACTCCCAAACATGTTCTAGTATATATTTAGGAAGATTGCATGCATTAGTTGCGAAAAAATGCACCCGAGTTTCGCTACCCGGCAATAGTGCATTCGGGTGCCAAAATGCACCCGTTCTGCATCGTCCCAGCGGATCCTCTTACTCCCCCAAGTTCTATTCTCTAG